>NW_024070213.1:15851383-15897052 GCF_014754425.2 Oryx dammah | reverse complement strand
TCCCTCTGTCTCTCTCACCCTCTCCACCTCCTCGCTGGAGGGCTCCAGCACCTCGTAGGGCCCGATGCGCCGGGCTGCAGCCACCAAGCTCTCCTGCTCTTCGCCCTGGCGCACCTGCTTGTTGATGTGTCGCAGGAATGACTCCATCGCTGCGATCTGGGGGAGCGGGAGCGGAAGGATGGGGAGGAAGACGGCTCGGCTCCTCGCAGGTTCATCCCCCCCCCACTGAGGCATCAGCGCCACACGGACACATACGCACAAGGAAGGAGACCTCAAGGGTTCCCGGAGCTGCGTCCCCCCACACCAGCCCCCGACAGCCCCCTCCTCCCGCAGGGGTCAGCCCTGCCGGTCCTACCATGGCGGTCAGGGCCTCCTGGGCCTGGGGCTTGGGGGTCCTCTTGAGCACAGCCTGGAGCAGCAGCGGGTACTTGGTGATGCGCTGGTGGGGCTTGATGAGCAGGTCTCCCAGCATCTGCCTCCCTGAGCGCTTGTGCTTCTCACACCACTGCCAGGGAAGGGGGCAGGGGTGAGGGACTTCAGGCTACCTTCCTGCCTTGGGCCAAGGTCCACCGCGTCCCCCTTCCCCAGCGACTCCTCTCCCACCTGCACGAATATGTGGAAGAGAGCATTGTGGTCCTGCTGCTCCCGGGCGTAGGCCATGGTCTGCCTCACTCGCAGGCAGTATAGGACGTAGGGCTGGAAGCGCTGGCTGCACTGGAGGGACAGGTGTGGGGGCGGGGAGCGGGCAGGGGAAGGTGGGATGAGATACCGGCTCCAGCCCCACACAACACGCAGAGCAGCCTGGCCTAGACCCTTCCTCCAGTGCCTGCCAATTCAGACTCTCCTCCACTTCCAGCCCCTCTCCCTGGACTCCAGGGAGGGGTTGAGGTTCTGAGGGATCGACCCACTGCCACCCTTTGAGCTCCATCCTCAGCCCCTGCCATGCCCCGCTGCTCTGGGCTTCACCCACCATCAATAATTCAGCGGACGGTTGTCAGGGCGTTGCAGATCCTATTTCAGCCCCAGCTGTGGAGGGGCAACCTGAGGCTTGCCCAGAGTCCTGCCCTGGAGAAGGGGGCCACGGAAGGCCCCCAGGAGACTGTGCCCCACCTCTTTACCCCAACCCAACCGTGCAAGGCCATGCTTCCCTGGCTGGGGAATTGGGCGGAGGTTGGATCCCCAGTGCCCTGTGGGCTTTCACATCCCTTCCCCTCAGGCTCCCAAGGGACAAGTCACTAAGGCCCCCGGTCTTGCTTCCTGATGCTTGTCCCTGAATCTCTGTCTCGGACATCAGATTTCATGACGTGTGTAGCCCTTCCCTGAGACAGTTGCCTCTGGGATGTTCAGAAGCCCAAAGAGCCCTGGGAACAGAGGTCATACTGGTGAAATGAAGGCAGATGAACTGGTATTTGGGGGTAAGGGCAGTGTCTTTGGACTCGCTTGAATCACAGCAGGATTCTGGTGGCAAGGGCTTGCCCTGTGGACAGGACCCCTCGTGGCCCTCCCAGTTCCACCCCATCTGGAAGCGGCCCTTGTCCCCTCCTCACCGTCAGGAAACCATCCTGCAGGCTGACCGGGTCCAGAGGCTGGCCTGAGGCTCGTGTCTCCTCTAGGGTGGGCCCCAGCACCTCTTCCCAGAAGCTCCGGTGGGCTCGAATCAGGCTGGGGACGTTTCCAAACAGGGTCTCAGCTGACACCTGGGGGAGGGGGTGGCACTCAGCCGTGTGTCTGGGCAGGTGACCCACGGGCTGCACTGGCCACGGACAGGCAGGCCAACTGAGCCTGGGTGGGGTGCTGGAGCAAGAGGCGGAGTGGGGAGGGTGGGAGGTGGCGTCCTAGTAGATGGGGCAGCGGCATTCAGTTCTCTGTGACCTTGCCCCCCCCCAGACCCTGGGCTCAGTCCACCCACACCAATGTGTCCCCCCGCCCCATACTGAGTGCCCACTCACTTCCGTCAGCAGACCCACGCGCTGCAAGTTCAGCAAACCCGCAGCTAGGAGCTGGATGCAGGGGGAGAGAGGGTCTTAGTGCCTGGTCTCCTCTCGGACCCCAGCCTCACCCTTCACAGCATTCCCACCCCCATCTTCAGCACTGCAAAGCTCTCTCCCAAGACCCCGGGCAGGGGGCTCTAGGTATCCTGCCCCTCCCTCTCCAACAACCCTGCCTTGTCCTGGTCTGGATGACGGGGGATGATGCCAGGGCCGGGGCCGCGGGGTGGGTGGGGGGTGGCTCACATCCGTCATGATCTTGAGCTTCCGCACGTAGATGAGCTCCGTCGTCAGTAGCTCCCACAGGGCCTCCTGCTGGTGGCAGAGCTCCCGGCTCATCTCCTGGGTGGGGATGGGGCTGGTGAACGACGACAAGACCAGCTGCTGCATCTGCTGAATGCTACCGGATCTGCATCCTAGACAGCCTTTAACCCTCTCCGTCTTCCAGTGTGGAGGGGGGCTTGTCATCCTCATGTCACCAGGCGACCGAGGCACAGAGAGGCTTGCTGTCTTGTCCAAGGTCTCACTAGCACGTGGTGGGGCCTCACTAGTACAAGGCTGGGCCTCACTAGTATCCGGCGGGGCCTCGCTAGTACCCGGCGGGGTCTCATTAGTACTTGGCGGGGCCTCGCTTGTACCCGGCGGGGTCTCAAGCACATGGCGGGGCCTCACTAATACCCGGCGGGGCCTCGCTAGTACCCGGCTGGGCCCCGCTAGTACCCGGCAGGGCCTCTCAGGTACCCGGCGGGGTCTCACTAGTACTTGGCGGGACCTCACTAGTACCTGGCTGGGCCTCGCTAGTACCCGGAGGGGCCTCGCTAGTACCCAGCAGGGCCTCACTAGTACTTGGCGGGGCCTCGTTAGTACCCGGCGGGGCCTCACTGGTACCGGGCGGGGCCTCACTAATACGTGGTCGGGCCAGGATCTGAAGCTTCAGTGACATGGCTCTAAGTGCTGTCCCCACAGACTCCACTTCCCATGGCCTTTCCCTCCTCCGGGTCAGAGGTGAGGGGGGTGTGTGTGCGTCTCAAACCCCACGCGGACAGGCTCACCTTGTGCCCAGGCACCAGCTCCTTCCAGGACTTCTCGATGGCCACGCTGTTCTCGCTGCCCTCCCCGATCTCCCAGCGCTGCCGGTCCTCCCGGGGCAGGCGGGGCATCCCAAACATGCTGAAGGTATGCAGCCTCACCTGCAGCTCATGGGCCTTGGTGACTTCCTGGGGGCGCCAAGCGGGGATTAGTCCTGGCACCCGGACCACCCGGCTGATGAAGGGCTGCGTGTGTGCATGCGTGCATGTGAGAGAGCTCATCTTTAGGAGGGTTGATAAGGAGTCTGGGGCCCTTGAGAAAGGAGTCTAGAGCCCTGAGAAGGAGAAAGGGGTCTGGGGGTCTGAAGGAGAAAAGGACAAACTTTTTACATTGTTTTGTCTTAGTCAATATAACAGTGTATTTTGCTTGAGGGCATGTTTCCCCTTAACAAGAACCTTCTGACTAATCTTGTTATCTTAAGACGTATATTGTGGGAGTGGGTCTGGTGAAAGTGAAAGTGAAGTTGCTCAGTCGTGTCCCACTCTTTGCAACCCCATGCACTATAGCCTACCAGGCTCCTCCGTCCATGGGATTTTCCGGGCAAGCATACTAGAGTGGGTTGCCATTTCCTTCTCCAGGAGATCTTCCCAACCCAGAGACTGAAGCCAGGTCTCCCGCATTGTAGGCAGACGCTTTACCGTCTGAGCCACCAAGGAAGTCCATTAGTTCTAACCTTGTTAATTTAAGATGTATGTTGTGGGAGTGGGCCTGGTAAAACTCTATAGGGCCCTGATAAGACTAGGGAGGGGGACACTCTCCATCCCCCTTTTGATGTCTGTGTCAGAAGCTTTCTCTGTCCCCCTTCACTTTAATAAAACTCTGCTACACAAAAGCTCTTGAGTGATCAAGCCTGGTCCCTGGTCCTGAAGCTAAATCTTCAGAGATCATGAATCTGACATCGTTCACTGTAAGTTATCATATGCGTGTGTAGCAAGCAGTCCTGAGCATGAGTGGGGACACGCAGGCCTGGCAGGGGCAGGGAGGATCAACCCTGGCTGGGATTACAGGGGTCGGCACAAGGCTGGAACCTGTATGGAGAGGTGTCTTGTCTGCAGGAAGGTCCCTGACTCCTGGCTCCCTAGTCAGAAAGACAGCTTCCAGGTCTCTCCTGAGTCAGACCCCTTCAGAGGGACCTTCAGGTAGGGGCCCGAAGGCGGCTTAGGGAACCAGCGGTCCGAGGAATATTTGGACACCTGCCCGTAAAGTGGACATTCTTAGGAGACAGCCTGGCTGGGAGATGCTCCCCTGAGAGGATCTCTAGACAGAGCTGCACTTGGCTTCTTGGAGGGGCTCTGGTGTTCTCAGCTCTGATCTCAGCTCAGGCTGGGAGCTCAGTGATGGGAAGAGAGGGACCTCTCACCTTGAGTTTGGGGGAGTGAGGTGTCCCGACCCCAAAGGGACTCCCGTGTGTCTTCTCGGGCTCTGGTTCTCGAAACCTCAGGGGAGACAGGCGTCGGGCCGGGCCAGAACCCGTGGTGAAGGGGACGTAGCCCTGGAAGAGTCGGCGGCTGGGATCCTGGAGGAAGAGCAGGGGGAGCTCTGGGCGTGCCCCCTTCCTGCAGAGGTCCCAGAGGGGCAGAGTGGGGCCCGGCTTAGCTCTGGACAGCGTCCCTTACACCTGCCTGCAAGTTGGGCTGGCTCACCGCTCCCCTCAAACCAGTTTAGTGTGAGCAGCTCCGGCCCTGAGTCACAGTGGCCGCTGCCAGGAAGGCTGCCTAGATGGGCAGGAGCCAGTCGGGCAGGGCAGAGGGGCCGGGGGTACAAGCGGCCTGGTGCAGAGCAGGCGCAGAGGCACGTACGTGACTGGGCTCTGCGTGTGTCCCAGCGTCCCCAGCTCCCGTGTGCTCCCTACACTCTGGCCGTGTATGTGCACAGGGCCCGGTGCACACGCACTCTGCAACCCATGCACGTGGGGGTGAGGGCACCCACATCTGTGCCCTCCCATCCCGTTGGGAGTGGCTGCCCTTCTGTGGAAAAAGTTGAGGCTTGGGCTAGCAGTCCCTCCTGGGCAGGCCTGGTCACATTCCTTGACCTGCCTGTGGCCTCACCCCATAGACTTCCTAGTCTCCCTTCCCGCCCTCGGTGGTGTTCCATGGCCAAACCCTCCTCCAGTCAGACGAGGGATATCCCCAGCTGGAAACAGAATTGACCTCAAGGTGGAGGGAGGCCGAGGGAAAGGCCTCTGGGCCTCCACGCCCCTTGCCTTGGTCAGCGCTGGAGGCCAGCCAGGAGGGTGGAGCCAGGCTGGAGCCAGGCAGGCCCCCACACCCCTCCCCACCTGTAGAGTAGGGACACCTTGAACCTTTGCTCTTCCTCCAGGCCTGACTCAGAGGAAGGCAGGTCTCAAGGAGCCACTCACAAGCTCTTCTCTAGTAAAGGTGGGAGTCTGGGAGGCACCGAATCCTGGGTTTGGTGACCTCCCACCCCTAGCTCCGTGCCTCCGACAGCACCAAGGGCCTGGCCCCTCCTGGCTCTCTGCCTCACCTGCCCCTTCTGTCCGGGGTGAGTGTGGAGTCCCGGGACCCTGGCCCCACACAACCGTCCTCTCCCTCACAATCCAGGAGAGAAGGCGGGGGTGTGGGCTCGGAAGAGAGCCACCAAGGCCTGGCAAGGGGACAGAGACTTGAAAGCCCGGGTGTCCTCCCGCCTGCCCCGCCCAGATCATCTTTGGGGCACGGCCTGGACTTACCAGCAAAAGACCTCCTCGGGGAGAGACATTGCCTGGAAGATTCGCGACCGAGGCCCGATACCTGCCTCCATAGGTCTCAATGCGGGAGGCCACCAGCCCTTGGAGGGGACTCTTATCGGGAGGACCCAAGGCCTGCATCCCTTCTCTCCTGGGTCACCTGCAAAGGCTCATCACTCCACTGTGCAGGGGAAAGGGGGCCCCTGAGGCTGCAGAGAGAATATAAGGATCAAAGGGCCAGCCTTGGTTAGTGGAGGGTGCCAGGCTGGAGACAGAGGGGGAGGGGGAGGGGAAGAAGAAGAAGGGAAGGGGAGAGCCCAGTTTGCTTGTTGGGAGAGTACAGCGGCCTCATCGAGGACTTGGTGGGGTTGGGTACACCCCCACATGCTGGGCAGAAAGCCCCTTGGAACCACACCCCCTCATTCACATGTGCACACTTGGGATACCAGTTCCTGCACTGGCTTCAAAGGATGCTGACATCCTAAAGAGTAGCTGGGAGCAAGGGTCACAGGCAGGTTCCCTGCTTCCTGGGTGCCCCCCAGGTGAGGGGAATGCCCCTTGCACCTAGCAACACCCTTCCCTCCGAAATACACAGGAGTGGGGGTGTGGGTGGGAAGTTGCCGGGGTAGGGGGGTGGGTGGGCAGGGGTGGTGAAGACATCCCGATCTGCCACCTGTTTTTGCACAGCCCACAAGCCAAGAATGGCTGTTTTACATGTTTAAATAGTTGGAAAAGTCAAAAAAAGAATAAATTTTAAAAGTAAATAAAATCATGAAGAAGAATAGTTAACAACACAGGACGATTATATTCAATTCAAATTTCCATGTCCCTAAGAAAGCACTATGGGATCAAAGACACGTTCCCTCCTTGGCCAGTTGTGACTTCCTCCCTGATAGCTATGACAGAGACCGCAGCGGCTTCAAAGTCTGAAATATTTACTCTCTGGCAACCCATTTCAGTATCCTTGCCTGGAGAATTCCATGGACAGAGGAACCTAGCAGGCTACATACAGTCCATGGGGTCACAAAGAGTGGGACACGACTGAGTAACACACACACACACCCCCTGAAGGAACGCCCCACCCCTTACCTGGACCCTGAGGCCATGGGCAGGTCTTAGACTGCTGGCCTTGGAGATGAGCAGAGAGGGAGCGGGCTCTGTCTAGTTTCGCCAGCCTCTGGGAGCTTCTCGGTGAGGCTGGGAGACACGCGGGGGGGTCCCTCCCCTCCCCCTAAAGCTCGGTAGAGGGCTCCCCGCTCTCTGGGTGGGCGGGGCTTGGAGAGGAGAGACCGCCTAAGCCAGTGCTGGTGTGCCTCCAGGTGGGCCCCGGAACCCCGCTCCGCCTCCCCTTACCTTTCCTCTGGTTTGTGAGCAGGGAGAGCAGCGTTCCTTGCCTCTCAATAACCCGTCCCTCCTTGGGCTCCGAGTCCCTCTCCCCGCAGCCTCGGGTCCTTTCTGAGCTTTGACCCGCTTCCCTTCCTCTGGGCCCCGCGCCCCCCGCCTCCCGTCCCGCCCTGCCCTCCCGCCTCTCACCTGTGCCCGCAGGTGTCCCTGCGCCCGCTGCCCGCGCCGCCAGCCCCGCAGTCTCCGACGACGACTCCCCCGGCGATGCGCGCCCCGCGGCCCGGCCGGGTCTGGGACCGAGCGGCCCGCAGGACCCGGGCTGCGCGGAGCCGGGCCGAGAGTGCGGGGGCGGGGCGGGGGCGGGGCCGCGGGCTGGCTCCTCCCTCTCCCGCGGGCATCCGACCCGCCGCGCAGCGGGCGCCCTCGGTCCTGGGGCACCGGGCGGCTCTGCCTCGCTCCGCAGGGCTCCCTCCTCTCTTCCCCTCGTCCCTGAACTCGGCACCCGCCCCCCAGTCCGGCCTGTCACCCTCGCGCGCTGCCCTCCGGGTCGGCGGTGGTAACGACCGAGTGACCCGCTGCAGGTGCCCACCTCGCTTTCCGTGTCGGTGAGTGGCCGGCCAGCCCCGTTCCCCGGCCTCGGCCTCGTCTTCCTCCTTTAACCAGGCAGGAGAGCAGGACCGGCAGCAGAAGGGGCCTCGCGGATCAGGGACCCCCGGGGCACTGCCCCCTTCTGGAAGCGGAGTCCAAAGTGTGACCCTTATCTATGCCTGTCGGCTCCAGCCATCTGGTGGAAGGTTGGACTTCACCTTTGCTCCGGGGATGGCGCCTGATGCCAGGCTGAGGCTGGCCCAACACTTCTCCCACTAACCAAGTCTGGGGGTGGGCGGACCCCACTCTTAACTGGCAAACAGCCACACTCCCGCCTTCAGGAGGGCGTCTGAGCACCTGCGCTACTAATAAAACACACTGTTGAAGGAGGGCGCACTTTACATTCCCAAGTCAGGACACACAGTCCGACAGAAACACTGGGTACCAAGAATCAGGAGCGTCCATAGACGTGCGGTCACTGTCGTCTCACACTCGGGGAGCCAAAGACCCGAGGGTGGGAGGGGGTGGGGGCAGGTCTGAATGCAATGGCTCCAGCCCTCCACCGTGTCCTGTGGTCTTCCTCCCGTGAGTCGGCTGTGCGGTGATATATGGACAATTTCTCTGCTTTCAAAAGCCCCCTCTCTCATTGTATCGCTGGCATACTGAACCCAGCAGTGATCTCAGGTGTTCCAGTCCTCGCTGACTGTGACGGCTCTGTTTGATGTGGAAGAGGGACCTTTATCCCTTGATACTTTCTAATTTCGTCCACCTTCCTCCTATTTGCCTGCCAAGTATTCTCTTGTTCTGAGCTTGCTGTGATGTGATTGCTCTTGTAGTTCAGAAGAGCTGTTGGTACCTCTAGCTGTATACATCCTTACCTCCTGCTTCCTGCTTTCCAGTTGATTAGGATCAGTTTTAGGGAGAGCAGTAGGATGGGGCGGGAACTGGGATGGAGAGAAGCCGTTTTCCCATTCGTGTGTGTGTGCATGTGAAAGATGGAGAGAGAGACCCAGAGATAACAAGACTAGCCATGAGGGAAAGACAGCCAGTAAACAGGAGGTGGTGATTACTGGCAGTATTAAATGACACCCCAGACACTGCTGGTGCCAAGGACGCCCTCCCAGTTCTCCAGGAAGGAAGTGGAGGAAGTAAGAATGGAATTGACATTGAGAGACCAGAGGCAAGCCCAGACTTACAGGCTCTGGGGAGAGCTGGCTGGACTGGCCCCAGTGGACATGAGGGTGTTAACACTTTCACTTCCCTCTAGGCTGAGATCCAATCTCCACCAGCCACTGCCCCAGGGCCTGTCCTCCGCCCCTCTGGGAGGCAAGGTTCCCAGGGAAAGCTGGAGTCTAGAAGCTGAGGGAGTGGCTGGCAGGAGTGTGTGGGCTGGGAGGTGGGACTCCTGTGTTCTATTTGCTCTACTCTGGCCTCCTTAGATGGTTCTTCTTGAAGTCTCCCTTGTCCTTCGGTGCTGTGGAGAAAAGATGCCTGTCTGTGATAGGCTGAGAGGGAAACACGACTCAGGGAGCTGAATGTGGCCTAAAGACTTGAGAGATTGGCGGGTTGGCCTCTACTGAGTGGAGCTGGGGGCGGGGGGGGAACGACACCTGGAAAGTGTCTTTCTACCTGCCAGACCCCTGCCTTCCCTCAGACCCCTCCCTCTTTTTTTTTTTTGGCTGTACCACACAGCTTTCAGCATCTCAGTTCCCCGACCAGGGATTGAAGCTGCACCCTCAGCAGTGAAAGCGTAGAGTCCTAACTGCTGGACCACCAGAGAAGTCCCCCGGCTTGAGTCCCATTTCTCCTCTGAGCCTCGGTTTCTGCCCCAGTGCAGATGACCCCCTCAAGCCCCCAGCTGGACCCCGCAGCTAACGAGGTGTCATCTATCCAGGAGCGGAGTTCTGAGGACCAAAAGTGTCTGTCCAGTACAGCATGAGAGTAACTTCTGGGGCTGGCGTAGGGAACCCCAAGTCCCTCCTGCCTTTCCTCACAGGTAGGAAGGTCAGGGAGATTGCCCTGATCCCTGAACTCTGCCCAGCCCACACCTCTCAGGGCGGGGTGGGGGCCATCTGGGTTAATGAGGTGCTGGCAGGCACTGGCAGCCAGGCAGCTGATCGGAGGTGTGTCCTTCTCTAGGCAGAGCTGGGAAGGGTGAGGTTGGGCGGGGGAGCTGAGGGTTCCAGCTGGGAGGCACCAAGTCACGTGAGACAGATAAAACCAGGAGGCCAGGCCAAGGGGCACAGCTGATGGCGCCTTGGATGGGAACCGATGCCCTCCCTCCCTATGCCGCTTACTGGCAGTGTTCTCTGTGCCAAGGTGCGAGGGGTATATAGAATACGCATTCCTAGTATGAGTATCCGTATTAAACAGTACAGGCTTCCCTGTACTACCCTATAGTTCAGCTGGTAAAGAATCTGCCTGCAATGCAGGAGATCCTGGTTCGATTCCTGGGTTGGGAAGATCCCCTGGAGAAGGGAATGGCAACCCACTCCAGTATTCTTGCCTGGAGAATCTCATGGACAGAGGAGCCTGGAGGACTACAGTCCGTGGGATTGCAAGGAGTCGGACATGACTTAGCGACTAAACCACCACCACCCGCTCCAGTGTTCTCGGGCTTTCCCTGGTGGCTCAGGCAGTAAGAATCTGCCTGCCATGCAGGGGACCTGGGTCCAATCCCTGGGTTGGGGAGATCCCCTGGAGAAGGGCATGGCAACCCACTCCAGTATTCTGGCCTGGAGAATCCCCATGGACAGAGGAGCCTGGCAGGCTACAGTCCATGGGGTCGCAAAGAGTTGGACATGACTGAGCGACTAAGCACAGCACAGCAGCATCCTATTACGGAGATAGTCCCTGACTTTCAGGAGATTACAAAAGAACGGGGAGCCACACAGACTAGTGGGGAACATTGGTATGTAAGTTACATGTAAGGAATGAACCAAGAGCTGTGGGAAGGACTAATAACCACATAGGGCAGCCAGGGAAGGCTTTGTAGAGCAGGCGAATGTTGTGCTGGGGCTTTGAAGATAACTAGGAGTTTGCTAGGTAGAGGAGGAGGGAAGGGCATTTCTGGAGGAGGGAATGGCATGAACGAAGACAAAGTGTTTAGAAAGGAAGGGGAAGGGACTTCCCTGGGCGTCCAGTGGTTAAGAATCCTTCTTCCAAGGGGAAGCTGATTCAGATTACGTGACTAAGGTCCCACATGTCTCTGGGCAACTCAGCCCTTGCACCACAACCAGAGTGCCCTTGAGCTGCGACGAAGACCCAGCACAGACAGAAAAAAGAAAGAGAGAGAGAAAGTGGGGAAGGGCAGGACTCCCAAAGACCTCCTGAGAGTCTGCCCTGATGGCCTCCTGGGGACATCGCCCCCTCCTAGCTGCCGATTTCTGGGTGGTGGCTTGAGAGGACTAACTTCTTCCTGGTGTTCAAAGACCTCAAATGTATGGTCCCGGTTATGCTTCCTGCCTTTCACCTGCTGCTCCTCTACTTTGTGCCTGGACCGTCCGCTTCCTCTGATTCTACATCAGCTTCCCTGGCTCCATGAACTTGCTCAAGCACATCCCCCTGACCGGCATAGATATCGCTTTTGACCCCTTGTCCCCCCATCTCAACTTCCACTTCTTTCAATATCCTGCATCCTTCAGTACATTTTCCTAACAGTTTCTCAGCCAGAGCAATCACTTTCTTTCCTGCTTTCAATGCCTTGGCCACCAAGCTCCTTTGAAAAGCACCACCTAATCTTGCTGCTGTGGGCATAGGTGCCCACGGCCCTCACTGGACTCCTGGCTCCTTGGGGGCTGGGACACCCTAGCACAGGGGCTGGTGCAGGCCTAGCATCGCTGTCTGTGGAGTTGAATGGCCTTGACTTACTAAAGGACCCAGATAGAATGAACTTGTAGGTGGAATGTCATATCTCTGCTCCTGCCAAAGTAACCACCTTTGTTTTTTTAAATACTTGGAATGCTTCCCTAAATTCGTTGGGGGCATTCCTGGTTCATTAGTGAAGCTTCAGCATTTCCTCAGTGGCACTCATCTAAAGGCTCCTGGCTCCTTAAGACAACCCCTGCACGTAGGTTTTACCTCACATACCAATTCTGATGGATTTAATAGTGGAGTCTTCTAGAATATTTTGTCCAGGGCTTCGCTGGTGGCTCAGTGGTAAAGAATCCTCATACTAATGCAGGAGACACGGGTTCGATCCCTGGGTTGGGAGGATCCCCTGGAGAAGGAAGTGGCAAACCACTCCAGTATCCTTGCCTGGAAAATTCCATGGCCAGAGGAGGCTGGTGGGCTACCGTCCATGGGGTCCCAGAGTTGGACACATCTGAGCCACCAAGCACACAGCGAGCACCTCTCCCCAGAGGGCCCTGGTCTCCCCTAGTGGCAATCTTTGGAAGTGCAAGTTAGATTTTACCTGGTCTGCGGGGCCAGGAGTGGCCAGGCCCCCAAGCCCTGGCCTTTCTCAGTGAGATGGCAGCTGTGTGGTCTCACAACTCCATGCAGGAAGGCTGCCTAACATCCTTGGCAGATGGTCCTCCCTGCTGCCCGATGACCGCCAGCAAGGCTGCTGCCCAGGTTGTCCCTTTGTTCCCGCAGCTCTGATCTGTGGCAACCCCTTCCTCCAAGTAGTTGTTTGATTTCCTCCCTCAGGTCTGGACTGACAGTGGGTGTCCACCTGCTCAGCCCGAGTGACTCAGGAGCACACAGAATGAAGAATTTTAAGGCTCTGGGTCAGTCTTTGCAAAAGTTTTCAAAGTGAGAGTAGCTCACAACCCCCAACCTCGGTCAGCTTCTGTAAGCCCTATAGCCCTTGTCATGAGTCCAGGCTCACAGCCAGCTCTTCCTCATGAAATACACAAAATATATGAGTATTTTGAGGTTCATTTGCCCAGAGAGATTGACTGTCAACCCATCTCATTATGACGCATCTTGCCCAGCCTGGGAAGGTGGGCAGCTCTTTCACTCCTAAAGCAGACGCTAGCACAACAGTCCTAAATCATTATTTATAATTTGATTTGACAACCCTGAATTTCAGGAAGTTCTTTCTCATCTCTGACCCAAATACCTCCTGCTCAAGCTTAAAGTAATTTCCTCATGTTCAGGGGAATATCTGTCTCTGTATCATGGGCCCCTTTTTGGATAATTGAACTACAATTTGGGTCACAGTTCGTGGCTTCCCAGGTGTCGCTAGTGTTAAAGAATCCAGCTGCTAATGCAGGAGACTTAAAACACACTGGTTTGATCCCTGGGTTGGGAAGATCCCCTGGAGAAGGACATGGAAACCCACTCCAGTATTCTTGCCTGGAGAATTCCACGGACAGAAGAGCCTGGCGGGCTACAGGCCATAAAGTCACAAAGAATTGGACACGACTGAAGCGACTTAGCAAGCACGCTTGGGTCATTGTAGCGGCATCCTGAAGCCTTGGACCCACTCCCCATCCTTCAGAGACTTAGATTCTCAGTATGGGGTCACATGGGCAGCCCCTAGGTCTCAAGAACCATCCTATGTGCCTGGCACTGTGTTCAGTGGAGACCAGTTAGCTCTCTTCCCTGCATAACCCAGTGGAGCGGGGCTGCCTGTGTTAGCCCACTTGATAGATACAAAAACGAGACTCAGAGGTAAAGCCCCTTGGCCAAGGACACGAAGCCAGTATGTGGGACAGCACATGGAACATCCCACAAGGCTTCAGGGCGGCCGTTGATCCAAGCACTAGCCTCACAGGAGATCTCTGTGAGCATTCTGGAGAGATGTCTTCTCTGACCTCGCCCCCGTTTCATCCCCATTTTATGCTCGTCCCACTTGGCACTTGTGGTAAAGAACCCGTCTGCCAATGCAGGAGACTTAAGAGACACGGACTTGATCCTGGGTCAGGAGGACCCCCTGGAGGAGGAAATGGCAACCCACTCCAGTGTTCTTGCTTGGACAATCCCATGGACAGAGACTTGTGGGCTGCAGTCCATGGGGTTGCAGAGAATTGGACACGACTGGACACAAGCGTTATGTTCATCTCTATCTACCCTGATTCTGCACTGATCCTTTGCATCTGCCTAGATGACCTTCAGTTGTGGCCCCATGTGTTCCTTGCAGTCTTTGTTCAAAGGCAGGCCCTTCACAAGGGCTTTTGGGGCAGGTGAATTTGACTTCTCCAAGTCTCCATCCTCATATGTAAAATGAGGATAATACTACTAATTTTTGGATCATTATGATAATAACAGCTAACATTTTATTAGAGCAATTACTAGGTGCAGGCATAATTTAGCACTTGACATGTGTCATTTCATTTAATCCTCACCAAAACCCTTCGAGTTAGATATTAACCTCATTATAACAGATGAGGAAACAGGCTCGGAGAGGTTACATAACATGCTCACGAGGACAAAGTTAGCAAGAGGAGAAACCAGGATTTGAACTCAAGTTATATGGCCCCAAAGCCTGCACCTCTCACCTCTTCCCTGTAGAAAATAAATGGGTTACTGTGGGTAAGCCTGTTGTGAGATGGTGAAGGACAGGGAAGCCTGGCATGCTGCAGTCCATGGGGTTGCAAAGGGTCGGGCATGACTTAGCGACTGAACTGAACTGAACTGAAAGCCTGAGGTGGGGCTAGGAAACCAGAGGAAACTGCCTGCCTTGTTTCCATCTGAAAGGTTGTCTCAGCATTCAGAGAGACAGAAGTCTCCTTTCTGAAGCCTTGAGAAGTGATGCTGGCCTTTGCTCAGGGCTGTCCTGAAGCACAGGGCCCTGCAGCTCACCACCAGCACTGCTTCCTTAAAAAAAAAAAAAGCATCTTCATGGAATTTTGCTGTCGGTCTAGGGGTTAAGACTCCACGCTTCCACTGCTGGGGAAATGGGTTCAATCCCTGGTTGGGGAACTAAGATCCCACGTGCTGAGAGGTACAGCCAAAAGTCATCTTCATATATCACCCCATGCCCCAAATATCACTCCTCACATCTGTTCAGCCTCTCTGCTCTGTCTCCTCGGAAGCCCTCTTCCTGATCATCCGTCCCGAAGCCGCATCCTCTTGCCGTTGTAAAGCCACTTGCCCTGGTCCTCTGGCAGATTTTTCTGGGAAGCCACTGTGCTCAAAAGCAGGTAGTCAACTCCCATGAGGATGGAAGATGCTTGTCTTGGTATCCGGACTCTGGGCGCATCCAAGGCTGATGGGAAACCCTAACGGGCTGAGGGGCCAACCAAGAGGGGATTTAGAGAACTACCTTCCTCATGGGCCTCTGTCCCATCTCCCTTTTCCTTCCCCTCCTCCAGTCCCCGGCGGAGGGATGAATGGGGAGTTATTTGATTCTCCTGACTCATCTAGTTCTGTACATTCTGCACAACTAAGATTGATTCCCGCCCAGCCATCAGATCCCTCCAGTCCCCGCGCCCTCTCCCACCTTTGGTTCCTGTTGCTTTTGCCACCCCCGCCTCTCACCCTGCCCTCGCTGTTACCAGACTTTCCATGGTGGGTGTACATCTCCTTAACTAGGCTGTGTGCTCCTTCAGAGGCAGCAACAGCACAGTCGTCTAGCTCAAGTGTGGAGTTAGGCAGCCTTGGTTTGAATCCTAATTCTGACACTTTGGCTATGTGGCCTGGGCAAGTTATTTAATCTCTGTGTCTCTGAATCTTCACAACAGAAGCATCTATCTCATATGATTGTATGAGGACCAACTGAAAGTGTTGAAAAAGCGAAAGTGTAAGTCGCTCTGTCGTATCTGACTCTTTGTGACCCCATGCACTGTAGCCCACCAGGCTCCTCTGTCCATGGGGATTCTCCAGGCAAGAATACTGGAGTGGGTTGCCATTCCCTGCCCCCAGGGGGGTCTTTCCAACCCAGGGATCGAACCCAGATCTCCTGCATTGCAGGCGGATTCTTTACCATCTGAGTCACCAGGGACCAAGTGAGTTAATATTAAAAAGCACTTAGAATGTGACCTGACATTGTATGCTCAATACAAATTTATAATATAAATAAAATGCAGCAATGGACAAATAATTAATTACTGTTGGAATAATTAGGCTTCAGAGCAAATTAACAACAAGAAGAGAAGATACTACAATACTAGTAAGTGGCATTCTTGCAAAATATGTATTTAATGATTGTTGTTAAATGCATTCTTTACAGGAGAATCACATCATGGTGCTGTTAAAAGTTAATCTAACAAGGACACAGTAGAAATAAACAAATGAGCTGAGAAATGACTGATGATTGACCAGCAGGAGATGATCCAGCAAGCAGGAGCCATGTATCCAAATTAAAAAAAAAGAAAAAAAATGATTTTCCATTATCCAGTAATTTAGGGGCCAAAGTTAATGAAAAAAATTTCTATAAGTCATTAAATGTTTGTAAAAATATAAAACACTGAAATGCCTCTGATACATGTCCCTTTAATTTAAAGACCTCAAGTAATAGCTCAGTTGGTAAAGAAGCCACTTGCAATGCAGGAGACTTTGGTTCGATTCCTGGGTCACGCAGATCCGCTGGAGAAGGGGTAGGCTCCCCACTTGAGCATTCTTGGGCTTCCCTTGTAGCTCAGCTAGTAAACAATCCACCTGCAATGCAGGAGACCTCGGTTCGATTCCTGGTTAGGGAAGGGCCGCTGGAGGAGGGAAAGGCTATCCACGCCAGTATTCTGGCCTGGAGAATTCGGGGTCACAAAGAGTCAGACACGACTGAGTGCCTTTCAGTTTTACTTTCTTCTGCATTCAGCTGTTGAAAGTAAATGTGAAACTTCTCACTTCCTCCTCCTGGAAGTCGTGTAAATATGCAGAGGAGAACAGGCCCAGACAACACGGCTGAGGGTACCTGCCAAGCTCTCCAAGGCTGAGAACAGCCAGGGCGCAGGTGTGCCTCAGAGCAGAAAGCATCCATTGCCCAGATGCTCTTTAAGAATCATGAATATTTTTAAGATAGATGGATAAGGCATGGTGCTGCGCCACCAGTTCGTCACCTGCATCGTGTAAAGTATCATCACCCTTAGAATTTCGCCTGTTTTGTGCTGAGGGATTCACCCTCAGGAATCAGGTATTCTTGGACAATGGGGGGCAAATGGAAATGAATAGCATCATGGGGCTTTCCCAGTGGTCCAGTGGTTAAGATCCTGTGCTTCCTTGGCAGGGGATTTGAGTTTGATCGGTCCAGGGAGTTCTGCCTGCCTCAAGGTGCGGCTGCTCTGTGATATCCAAGTCTAGAACATCCCAATGGGGCCCAAGTATGTTTTTATTTATTATTATTTATCACTGCTTTATGGACTCATTTTCTATTAAATCCTCAAAAAAGTTTTTATTGCAGTATGTGCTGTACTTAGTCACTTAGTCATGTCTTTCTCTTTGCGACCCCATGGACTGTAGCCCACCAGGCTCCTCAGTCCATGGGATTCTCCAAGCAAGAATACTGGAGTGGGTTGCCATGCCCTCTTCCAGGGGATCTTCCTGACCCAGGGATGGGACCTGCATCTCTTATGTCTCCTGCATTGGCAGGTGGATTCTTTACTACTAACGGCACCTGGGAAGCCCCAGTTGCTAGTGTAGAGCAAATTAAATCAGTTATACATATATCCCCTCTTTTTTAGATTTTTTTCCCATATAGATCATTAACAGAGTATTGAGTAGACTTCCCTGTGCTACACGGCAGGTTCTTATTATCTATTTTATATATGGTAGTGTGTACATATCAATTCCAGTCTCTCCACCCCCCTGTCCCTTACTGCCTGGTAACCATAGGTTTGTTTTCTGCATCTGACTCTATTTCTGTTTTGTAAATAAGTTCATTTGCACCTTTTTAGATTCCACATGTAAGCACTATCATGCTTTATTTATCCTTCTCTAAGATAAATATTTATCATGCTATATTTATCTAAGTGAAGTGACTTACTTCACTCTGTGTGACAATCTCTAAGTCCATCCACAACTTATCTTCTTCTTAATGTCACATTGGAGAAGGGCATGGCGACCCACTCCAGTATTCTTGCCTGGAGAATTCCACGGACAGAGGAGCCTGGTGGGCCACAATCCATGGGGTCACAAAGAATCAGACGTGACTGAGAGACTAACACTTGTGCCCAAAACAAAAAGATATATGTGACAGAGAAGACATGAAGCTGGGTCACAGGCTTGTGGTGATTCGATTAAAAGAGGACTCATCAAAACTGATATTTTGGTGTCATTTTCTTTGGGGTCACAAAGCTTTTGCATTCCAAGCATTAATATAATCAGTTCAGTTCAGTCACTCAGTTGTGTCCGACTCTTTGTGACCCCATGAATCTCAGCACGCCAGGCCTCCCTGTCCATCACCAACTCCCGGAGTTCACTCAAACTCATGTCAATTGAGTCAGTGATGCCATCCAGCCATCTCATCCTCTGTTGTCCCCTTCTCCTCCTGCCTCCAATCCCTCCCAGCATCAGGGTCTTTTCCACTGAGTCGACTCTCATGAGGTTGCCAAAGTATTGGTGTTTCAGCTTTAGCATCAGTCCTTCCAATGAACACTCAGGACTGATCTCCTTTAAGGATGGACTGGTTGGATCTCCTTGCAGTCCAAGGGACTCTCTTGGAGCCCCCCAAAATAAAGTCTGACACTGTTTCCACTGTTTCCCCATCTATTTCCCATGAAGTGATGGGACCAGATGCCATGATCTTAATTTTCTGAATTTTGAGCTTTAAGCCAAACTTTTCACTCTCCTCTTTCACTTTCATCAAGAGAGTTTTTAGTTCCTCTTCACTTTCTGCCATAAGGGTGGTGTCATCTGCATATCTGAGGTTGCTGATGTTTCTCCCAGCAATCTTGATTCCAGCTTGTGCTTCTTCCAGCCCAGTGTTTCTCATGATATACTCTGCATATAAGTTAAATAAGCAGGGTGACAATACACAGCCTTGACATACTCCTTTTCCTATTTGGAACCAGTCTGTTGTTCCATGTCCAGTTCTAACTGTTGCTACCTGACCTGCATACAGGTTTCTCAAGAGGCAGGTTGAGAACTTTCCACAGTTTACTGTGATTCACACAGTCAAAGGCTTTGGCATAATCAATAAAGCAGAAATAGATGTTTTTCTGGAACTCTTGCTTTTTCCATGATCCCGTGGATGTTGGCAATTTGATCTCTGGTTCCTCTGCCTTTTCTAAAACCAGCTTGAACATCAGGGAGTTCACGGTTCACTTATTGCTGAAGCCTGGCTTGGAGAATTTTGAGCATTACTTTACTAGCATGTAAGATGAGTGCAACTGTGCGGTAGTTTGAGCATTCTTTGGCATTGCCTTTCTTTGGGATTGGAATGAAAGCTGACCTTTTCCAGTCTGTGGCCACTGCTGGCATATTGAGTGCAGCGCTTTCACAGCATCATCTTTCAGGATTTGAAATAGCTCAAGTGGAATTCCATCACCTCCACTAGCTTTGTTCATAGTGATGCTTTCTAAGGCCCACTTGACTTCACATTCCAGGATGTCTGGCTCTAGGTGAGTGATCACACCATCTTGATTATCTGGGTCGTGAACATTGCAGGTAAATGCTTTAACCTCTGAGCCACCTGGAAGCTATTAATACTTAATAATAATTAGTAACAAAAATCCAGGAAGGGTGAAGGCTGAGGCACACCTGAAGTGTCTCATGTGGTGTTTATTATTTTTTACCTGTTCCCTCCCTTCCTTATTAGACAAAATTATTTTCAGCAATAATCATGAAAAGAAATGATGACATTTCATATTTGTCCTGACTCAATGAGAAACGTTTAACCTGTGATTTGCCCTCTTTTTTGCTGTTTAAAAACAGAAAACACCTATTCGTCCTTTAGATCTCAGACCTCTTAAATGCTGGGGCCTTCTCTCACCTCTGGAAGTGTCCTCCGTAAGTGTCAAAAACTCCGTGAAATGTTAGTAGAAAGATGAGGGAAGAACATTTCATGGACTAAGGACTTCAGGTAGGAAAGTCAAGCGCCCAGACTTTCCAGCTCAGGGAGTTGAGGAACAGCAATAAACTCAGGATGGGGTCTCAGAGTCAAGTGGATGCTGGCGGTTGTGAGCAGGAACTCCAGAAGAATGACCCAAGTTTATCTGTGTTTGCTGGCCTTGCCAAATGTCATGGTCTGCTGTTCCAGGAGGTTCTCAGAGACCAATCCAGAAATCCAGGGCTGTCCCCTCCCAGGGTTGCCCGGGGAACCTCTGTTGGTAAAGAGTCCTGTTTACTACCTTCTGACTCATGCTTGCTTACCTGTGGTTTCTATGACTGCCACCAACAATGAAGCATAAATCCATTCCTGGAGGGTGGGGTCTGCAGGGTGGGGCTGCCCTCTTCCTTTTTCTGGCTCAGAACCCGGCAGAATTTCCCAGACATAGCAGAGATGATGGGGGTTAGGGGAGAGTCTTTGTCTATGGAATTTCAGGTGTGGGTATCCTTGGGAGGGGATTCAGTGAGGCGGGGGGCGGGAGCCGAGCAGGGTAGAGGCACAGGTCTCTGCATTCGGGCCTGGGGTTCATGCAGAAAGAACAGTGTGACCCCAAGTTTATCAGAAGCCCTCTAGGTCTAAATAATTATGGAGAGAGAGTCTTCGGGTATAGAAGAGTTAGAGCAATGAGACTTCCCTGACCGTTCGTGGTTAACCCTGCCACCAATGCAGGGGGCTTGGGTTCAATCCCTAGGCAGGGAACTAAAATCCCACATGCTACAGTGTGGTAAAAAAAAAAAAAAAAAAAGCGTTATAGCAAGATTCAGGAGACCTGGGTACTTTCTTCACCAGAGACAAACAGGCTTTCGTCCTCAGGATGGCGGTGAGGATGATAGACTGGATTTATAAACACAAAGCTGGGGGCAGGGTGTGGGAACAGGCTGATGACAGCTGGTAAGGACACACACAAAGGAAGCAAAAGAAAGGCAGCCAAAGGGACAGAGGGTCTTTTGAAAAGACTGTTTCATACTGATTCATTTTGCTATATACCTGAAAATAACACAACATTGTAAATCAACTATACTCCAGCAAAAATTAAAACAAAACAAAACAAAACAAAAACATCTCATCTCACACGTTTGCACAGTCCTAGAGGTTACAAAGCACCTGTGTGTCCATTTTCTCATTTGCTTTCTACAGAGCCATGTGAGGAAGCCAGAGCAGGAAATGCAATCTATCTTAGAACGGGAAGACTAAAGCTTATCAAAGTTGACTAACATAGTCAAGGTCAAAACCAAGACTAAGATCTAGACATCCTGGCTCCCAGTCCAGCGCCCTTGAAAAACCAGTGCTGTTCAAGCTTCAGCATCTATAGACCTCTTTAGTGGGTGTCCAGGACACACAAAGTGCCAAAATTTTGGACACATTTAAAAAATGATCACAAACTCTATAATAGAATAAAAAAAAAAACAAAAAATGTAACAAATCAATGAGAAAGATATACATGAAACCTTCACTAAAGTATTTATATTGCGGTCGATGTCAGATAGCTTGAGTCATTTCTCATGTCTGAGTCATATCCAGCCAGTTTTTGTTGTTGTTGTTCTGTTTCTACTCAATTAGGAAAAGTTAAGGAATGAGGTTGAGCGCTTCATGAGACAGGACTGGATAACAGATGAAACTTACATTCAGAACTGTGCAGAGCATTCATTCTCAGGGAAGATGGTTTGCTAAACAATTAGGACCAAAGGCTACAAGTTGAAAGACTGACTATTTTAACTGAATGGTGGTTTAGTCACTTAGTCGTGTTCAACTCTTATGACCCCATAGACTGCAGCCCACCAGTCTCTTCTGTCCACGGGGCTTTTCCAGGCAAGAATACTGGAGTGGGTTGCCATTTCCTTCTCCAGGGGGTCTTTCCCACCCAGGGATCGAACCCAGGTCTCCCACATTGCAGGCAGACACTTTAACCTCTGCACCACCAGGGAAGCCCTGAGCCTCAGGGAAGGTGGGGGCAATTGGGGATTCCTTATCCAATCCTTGACTTGGCTCCGCTTTGGAAAGTACTTCTTATTCTGAAGGGCTTCCCTGATAGCTCAGTTGGTAAAGAATCCGTCTGCAATGCAGGAGACCCTGGTTTGATTCCTGGATTGGCCAGATCCCCTGGAGAAGAGAAAGTCTACCCATTCCAGTATTCTGGCCTGGAGAATTGCATGAAGTGTACAGTCCATAGGATCGCAAAGAGTCGGGCACAGCTGAGCAACTTTCATTTCGCTTTCTCATTCTGATGCAGAATTATAAGTTGTGTGTGTGTGTGTGTTAGTTTTCCATTTTATCAAAGTAGTTTAAAAATTCTCCTAATTATATGTTTTTAATTTCTTTTTCAGAGAAATCAAATATTGGGACATAGTAAAACTTTGATGAGGCAACTGTGCCAGAGTTTTAGCTTTAAGAAATCCTGATGTTTTATGCCAATGTTCAGTTCAATTCAGCTCAGTCGCTCAGTCGTGTCCGACTCTTTGTGACTCCATGAATCGCAGCACGCCAGGCCTTCCTGTCCATCACCAACTCTCAGAGTTTACTCAAACTCATGTCCATCAAGTCATCCAACCATGTCATCCTCTGTTGTCCCCTTCTCCTCCTGCCTTCAATCTTTCCCAGCATCAGGGTCTTTGCAAATGAGTCAGCTCTTCGCATCAGGTGGCCAAAGTATTAGGGTTTCAACTTCAACATCAGTCCTTCCAATGAACATTCAGGACTGATCTCCTTTAGGATGGACTGGTTGGATCTCCTTGACGTCTAAGAGACTCTCAAGAGTCTTCTCCAACACCACAGTTCAAAAGCATCAATTCTGCAGCACTCAGTTTTCTTTATATGCAATTGGAAAAATGCTCTTTATTGGTATTTTTATTTATTGTCATCCCACATTTCATGGGTTTTGTTTTTTTTTTTTTTTTTTGGTTGTGAGACATGTGGGATCTTAGCTCTCTGACCAGGGATCAAACCCATGCCCCCTTACATTGTAAAGCAAAGTCTTAATCACTGGACCACCAGGGAAGTCCCCACATTTCAAAAATTCATATAGTGAAAAGCAAGAAGTAAAACTGTTTTTATTTTCAGATGATATGGTCTTATTTATAAAAAAAAAAATACCCCGAAGAATTGATGAAAAAAACCCAAACAAAAAGCAAAAACCCAATCCTGATTAGAGGTAATAAGTAAGTTCAGCAAACTTACTGAGGGATGTAAGATCAATATAAACTTCAGTTTCATTTCTATTTGCCAGCAATGAGCAATCTGAAATTAAGAAAGCAATTCCGTTTATAATAGCATCAAAAAGAATAAAACACTTAGGAATAATTTAACCAAATAAGTGCAAGACTTGTACACTCTGAAACATTGAAAGAAATTAAGGACGTTTAGACAAATCTAAGAACATCCTTGTTCATTGTTTAGAATATTTAATATTGTTAAGATGGCAATGCTCACCAAATCAATCTACAGATTCAGTGAAATCTCTGTTAATACTGCTTTTCTTTTCTTTTTTTTTCAGAAATGGACAGGCTAATCCTAAATTGCGTACAAAATTGCAAGGAACCAGGAATAACCAGTAAAATCTTGAAAACAGAAGGACAAGGTTGAAGGACTCACACTTGCCAATTTTAAAACTTGTGACAAAGCTACAGTAATCAAGACAGTGTGAAATTAGCATAAGGACAGACATAGATGAATGGGATAGAATTGAGAGTCTGGAAAAAAACTCATACATTTATGATCAATAAAGGTGCCAAGACGATTAAATAGGGGAAAGATTAGCTTTTTCAACAAAAGATGCTGGTAAAACTAAATATCCACATATGAAAGAATGAATTTGAACCCTTCCTTCATACCAAAACAAAACTTAACTCAAGGGACTTCCCTGGTGGTCCAGTGATTAAGACTTCACCTTCCAGTGCAGGGGCTGCAGCTTCCATCCCTTGTTGGGGAGGTAAGAGCCCACACATCTTGAGGCCAAAAAAACCAAAACATAAAAAAGAAACAGCATTGTATATAATAAATTCAATAAAGACTTTAAAATGGTCTACATTTAAAAAAAATCTTTAAAAAAAGAACTGAACTCAAAAGAGATCAAAGACCTAAATGTAAGAGCTAAAACTAGAAAACTTTAGAAGAAAACGTATGAAAGTTTGTGTGACCTTTGATTAGGCAATGGATTCTTAGAAATGAGAACAAAAACTCAAGCAATCAAGGAGGAAAAAATACAAATCAATTGGACCTCATCAAAAATAAAACTTTTGCGGTCAAAGAACACAAACAAGAACATGAAAATACAGCTCACAGAATGGGAGAAAATATTTGCAAATCATATATAAGATAGGGAGCTAGTGTCCAGACTATGAAAAGAACTCTTACAATTGGCAAAGGGTATGAATAGATATTTCTCCAAAGAAGGTAAACAAATGGCCAAAAATCACATGGAAAGATGTTTTTAACATTATAAGTTACTGGGAAAATGTAAATCAAAATGATAATGAGATGCTACTTCACATCCACTAGGATAGTTATAATAATTATAATATAATTATAATTTATAATATATAATTATAATATAACAGCATGGACAAGTGTTGGTGAGAATGTAGAGAAAGTAGAATCCTCATACATCGCTCCTGGGAGTGTAAAATATTTCAGCTGCTGTGGGAAGCAGTTTGGCAGTTCCTCAAAAGGTAAAATACTGAATTACCATCTGACTCAGCAATTTCATTCACATATACCTGAGAAAATTGAAAACATTCATTCACACACATGCTCATGCATGAATGTTCATAGCAGCGTTATTCAAAATAGCCTCAAACCAGAAACAATCCAATGTCCATCTACCGATGAATAAATAAACAAAATGGGGTCTATCCATACAGCAGAATATTATTCAGCTGTAAAGAGGAGTCAAGTACTATTATGTGCCACAACATGGGTGAACTTTGAGAATATGGTGCTAAGTGAAGGAAGTCAGACAGAAAAGACCACCTAGTATGAGAAGCCATTTATATGGAAATATCCAGAACAGGCAAAGCCATAGACGACAGGAAGTAGATTAGCAGTTGCCAGTGGTTGGGGGAAGAAAAGAATTTAGACTAACAGCTAATAGGTATGAGGTTTCTTTTTAGGGTGATAGGAATGTTCTGGAAATTAGATAGCATTGATGGTAGTACAACAGAGTGAATACACTAAAAATATACACTTTAAAATGGTGAATTTGGGGACTTACCTGGTGGTCCAGTGGTTAGGAGTCCACACTTCTATTGCAGGGGGCAAGAGTTTGATCCCTGGTCAGGGTAGAGTTTGATCCCTGGTCAGGGTACTAAGACCCTGTATGCCATGCGATGTGGCCAAAAAATACCCCACTAAATTAAAAAAAAAAAAAAGGGCATTTTATGCTATGTGAATTGTATCTCAGTAAAAATGCTAAAACAAAACAGAACTGATGTGAACTCCTCTGCCCTCCAGCATCTATGTACTTCCCAGGGCTTGGCAGAAGGAAGCAGGCTCCTGTGCTTCCATTTCTATGACCATGTTGAAAAGAATGTAGCCTTCGTGACTGCAGTTTGACTCATGATGAAAATGTTTTCTATTTCCTCCAACACTGAATTAGGTTCAGGACACATATTGAGGACTGTCAGTGGTTCTCTGAATTAAGCAGTGTTCAAACCAGCATTCATGTAATGATAATAATAACTCACCTTTATTGAGTACTTCCTTAATTTTTTAATTGCTGGATGTTTGATCTTCATGGCAGCCTGCGGGGTCTTTAGTTGCGACATGCAAACTCTTAGTTGCAGCATGTGGGATCTAGTTCCTTAAACAGGGATTGAACCCAGGCCCCCTGCACTGGGAGCCCGGAGTCTTAGCCACTGCACCACCAGGGAAGTCCCCACTGAGTGCTTTCGATATGCCAGACATTGCTTTATGTGTAGTTCTTCGCTAATCTTAACCACCTCTGTAGGAAACAGGCATTGTTATTACTGTTAACAGCATCATTCCCACTTTTCAGAGGGAGAAACTGAAACAGGGTCCGAAAATCTCCTTTGTTAGAATTCCAAGGTATCTTTTTCTTTTACCGAATAACCTCTCATAAAACAAAACATTTTCCTCTGGCAGTAGAAAATTTTAGAGATAAGCAGAACAAAAATTCAGTGACTACTTTGCCATCGTCTATGTTTTCCCCTTTCTAAAAGCTATTGCGTAGTCTGGATATGAAACTTTTCACCTGGAGACTTGGATGTTGGCATCTGCACCTAACGGCGATTGCTCATGAACTCGGTGTGCCATTGTTTTAGGACATCCTGCAGGGGCATTTCATCAAACTGCTTTCTTGCCAAGTGTTTATATCACTAGCTCCACAACTGGTTCGTCTGTCTTTTCTCTTGTGTCTTTTCTGTTCTGTTGCTCTGAAGAGTGAGGGCAACTAGAAGTGATATGCTCTATTTGGGGGCCTTTTTCTATCTCTACCATGAAATTAAATTTTTATCCTGGGAAATGCGATATTGGGCTTATTCTGGAAAAAAAAAAAATCAGTAGGCTTTATCTGTGACCAGTACACAGGATTTGATGACTTTGAGCCTTGATTTGACATTTTAGAGTTGATAATGCACTGGGGATGGGGTGAACCGTCAACAAAACCCAGTTTCTGGGACTTCCTTGGTGGTCCAGCGGTTAAGACTCCCTGCTTCCATTCCAGGCTTCCACTGGTTTGGTTCTTGGTCAGGGAACCAAGATCCCACATGCCACATAGTGTGGCCAAAAAAAAGACTCCCAAACCCTCCAGTTTCCAGTTAATGTTTATGGTAGTTCCTATTTGCAGTTTCTCTTTTTCTTATTGTGCGAAATAATCACCCATATTTTCCTTCATCCCAGCCCCTTTGGACATATTATACCCCACTGAATGCTGTTCACACTTTATGGATGGCATTGTTCTGAGTTGTCAGATCCCTATCACTACCTTCATCACCGCTTTTATGAGTCAAGAAAGCACTTTTGAGGCATTGATGATTTTTTTCTAATTTGGGGCTATAACAGCAGGGCAATAGGGACATATAAGGCACATTCTACAAGGTAAACAAAAACGTGCCTACGAAAGAAAAATGATTTGACAGTGTCCGCTACTCCCATTGATGAAATATTTAAGAACACGAAATATTTAAGATTGTAATAACTATTAACACAATGAGACGCAGTGATAGCTGTAATCAATGCCACACTTCAAGTTTGTGATAAGTGGCAAACTAGGGTGCTTATTCGGAGAAGGCAATGGCACCCCACTCCATAAGAGTCGGACAGGACTGAGCGACTTCACTTTGACTTTTCACTTTCATGCACTGGAGGAGGAAATGGCAACCCACTCCAGTGTTCTTGCCTGGAGAATCCCAGGGACGGGGGAGCCTGGTGGGCTGCCGTCTATGGGGTCGCACAGAGTCGGAGACGACAGAAGCGACTTAGCACACACGCAGGGTGCTGATTACCTCTTCCCCTAAAACTACCCTCAGTCTACTTGTGGGCTCAGTGATACAGTTTGCCTTGGAAACATTTCAAAGGGACAAGAGATTTTAAATTCCTCAGAGATAGGCTGTGGGGAAGATGACAGAAGAAAGTAGACAAAGGCCATCCGAGGTGCTGAGAGAGCCTGGTAGCCTGGACTTGGAATCTTGCAATTCTCCCCCTTGGCTTGGGAATCCTATGCAACCGTTCTATGTCACCACCAGAGGGCGCTGTAAAACTAGAGATGGTAACCTTGAACCTGCTGAGTCGCTTTAGTCATTCCCCAGGCATTACTGATCTTTTTAAACTTTTTTCTTTTTTTTTTTTAAGACAAAATCTTCCATGAAACGGTCTAAATGTTCTTTCATTTTGTTCTTTTCTTTCACAGTTCATCCCACAGCCAGCTTAAATCCCTTGAATATCCAAAGATGAGTTATGGCTGTACTGGGTCGCATTACTGCAAGGGCGTTTCTCTAGTTGCAGCAAGCGGGGACTAGTCTCTAGCTGCAGTGCGCAGGCTTCTCATTGGAGTGGTTCTCTTGTTGCGGAGCACCGGCTCTAGAGCCCGGGTTCAGTAGTTGTGGTGCACGGCTCAGTTGCTCTGAGGCGTGTGGGATCCTCTGGGATCCGGGATGAAACCCCTGTCCCTTGCACTGGCAGGTGGATTCTCTAGCACTGAGCCACCGGGGAAGCCCCTGTCCCAGGCACTCTTGACAGCTAACTTCTAGCCTTGTTTTTCTCCCTTATCCTCAGGGCTCTTAACCTGGTGACTCTGGTCAGTCCTCTAATCATCAGTGACCATCCAATATTTATGTGTAAAAGATGTGTGCCTGTGTTTAGCTTCATTATTGTATCTAGAGGGAAGGTTTTTTTTTTTTAAGCTGTTCTGGGTATTAGTTGCCACTCTTGGGATCTAGTGCTCCGACTAGATGGAACCCAGGCCCCGCTGTATTGGCGCAGAAAGTCTTATTACTCACTGGACCATCAGGGAAGTACCTAGAGGTAGGTTTTATAGTTTTTAATCAAACTCTCAAAGGGATCTGTGACCTTCCCATCCCCCCAAAGCAATAGCATCTCCTTGAGAGTGTAGAACGCAATGATGTTAGGTGTTGACATCTATCAGTAGTAAGCACTTGTTATATGCAATGTAACAGAGGCTAAGTACATGTTCAGTCGTGTCTGGCTCTCTGTGGTCCCATGAACTGTAGCCCAACAGGCTTCTCTGTCCATGGGGTATTCCAGACAAGAATACTGGAACAGGTTGCCATATCCTCCTTCAGGGGATCTTCCCAACCCAGGGATTGAACCCACATCTTCTACATTTTAGGTGGATTCTTTACCCCTGAGCCATTGGGGAAACCCAACATAACATAACAATCTCTAAAATTTCCTTGCAAAATATCCCCATTTTTACAAACCCCCCTGAAGTTCAAAGAGATGAAGGTACTTTGCCTCCTATCACACAATTAATAAATGGCGAGGCTAAATTTAATTCCAGGAATGTTGCCTTGAAACTGCACTGTCGCTACACTGAGAAATAAAAGAAGCCAGAGATTCA
This sequence comes from Oryx dammah, assembly GCF_014754425.2. Classification (NCBI taxonomy): domain Eukaryota; kingdom Metazoa; phylum Chordata; class Mammalia; order Artiodactyla; family Bovidae; genus Oryx; species Oryx dammah. The sequence goes on along the minus strand of NW_024070213.1, from coordinate 15,868,394 downwards.
CTCATTCATCAGCGAAGACTGAGTGTGTGTCCAGCACCCTGAGCTGGGTGCTGGGATAGAGGGGGAACCGGACAGTCCTGCTTCCAATCTTCTTGGAGCTTAGTGCCTGGAGGTGATGGTGGCGATGGTGGTCGTGTCAGCAGGAAACAGGCAGTAAACAAATAAGCGTGTAATTGCAAATCGAGAAAGGCATTCTGAAGGAAACAAAGGGAACAGAGACATAGAAAAATGGGGAAATTTATAGATAGTTGGAGCTGAAGCTGCAATACTTTAGCCATCTGATGTAAAGAGCAGAATCATTGGAAAATACCCTGATGCTGGGAAAGATTGAAGGCAGGAGAAGAAGGGGGCAACAGAGGATGAGATGGTTGGATGGCATCACTGACTCAATGGACATGAGCTTGAGCAAACTCTGGGAGATGGTGAAGGACAGGGAAGCCTGGTGTGCTGCAGTCCATGGGGTTGCAAAGGGTCGGACACAACTCAGCAACTGAACAACAACAATAGATAATTGAGCCAGGGAAAACCTGAGCATGTCAGCTCAGAGTAAAGGGTGGAGGTTGCTGTGAGAAGAGGCAGAGACTGAGTCTCTCAGGGAGCGACAAGCCTGGTCTGGGACACATATGAGAAGCATCCAACATGGCTGAGCAGGGACCCAGAGCAGAGGTGAGGGTGAGAAAGAAGCAGAAGTCATCAGGGCTTTCTCGACCAGATAAGGAATTCAGATCCTCTTCTTAGAGAACTAGGAAGCCATTCTAGGGAAGGAACACCAGCTAATTTGTTTTTTCTTATTTTATTTTTATTTTATATATGTATGTATTTTAATTAGAGGATAATTACTTTATAACATTGTGATGGTTTTTGCCATACATCACATGAATCAACATTAGAAAAGTGAAAGTGAAGTCGCTCAGTCGTGTCCGACTCTTTGCAACCATGGACTGTAGCCTACCAGGCTCCTCCATCCATGGGATTTTCCAGGCTAGAGTACTGGAGTGGGTTGCTGTTTCCTTCTTCAGAGGATCTTCCCGACCGAGGGATAGAACCCTGGTCTCCCGAATTGCAGGCAAACGCTTTACCCTCTGAGCCAGCGGGGAAGCCCTGAATCAGCATTAGGTATGCATATGGCCCCTCCGTCTTGAGCCCTTCTCCCAGCTCCCTCCCCATCCCACCCCTCGAGGCTGTCACAGAGCACTGGCTTTGGGCTCCCTGCTTCATACACGGAACCCCGACTGGCCATCCATTTTACATAAAGTGATGTATATGTTTCAGCGCTATTCTCGCAAATCATCTCACCCCTCCTTCCCCCAGTGTCCAAAGTGTCTGTGTCTCCTTTACTGCCTTGCAAGTCGGATCGTCAGTACCATCTTTCTAGATTTCATATACATGCATTAATATACGATATTTGTCTTTCTCTTTCTGACTAACTTCACTCTGTATAATAGGTTCCAGTTTCATCCAACTCAGTAGAACTGACTCGAATGTGTTCCTTTTCATAGCTGAGTAATATCCCACTGTGCGTATGTACTACAACTCCCTTATCCATTCATCTGTCGATGGACATCTGGGTTGCTTCCAGGTTCTAGCTATTGTAAATAGTGCTGCACTGAACAATGGGATACATATGTCTTTTTCAATTTTGGTTTCCTCAGAGTATATGCCCAGTAGTGGGATTGCTGGGTCATATGGTAGCTTTATTTCTAGTCTTTTAAAGAATCTCCATACCATTCTCCACAGTGGCTGTATCAATTTGCATTCCCACCAACAGTGTAAGAGGATTCCCTTTTCTCCACACACTATCCAGCATTTATTGTTTGTAGACTTCGATGATGGACATTCTGCCCAGTGTGAGATGATACCCCATTGTAATTTTCATCTGTATTTCTCTAATAATGAGAGATGTTTTTAAGTGTAAAAAATTCCCACACAATGCCAAATTTACCATCTGAACCATCTTTTTAGCTTTACACTTCAATAGTGTTAAGTACCTTCATATAGCTGTGCAATCAATTTCCAAAACTCTTCATTTTGTAAAATGAAAATTCTGTACCCATCAAACAACAACCTCCCATGTCCCCCTGCCCCCACCTCCTGCAGCCCTTGGCAACCAGCCTTCCATCTCCTTCTGTCTCTGTGGATTTGATCACTGTAGGGACCTCATGTAAGTGGAATACAGTACATGTGTGTGACTGGCTTATTTCTGGGAACATTATGTCCTCAAGATTCATCTGTGTTAGCCTGAGTCAGAATTTTCGTCACCGGGGAGGAAGAGGGCCCGGATCAGAGGCCACGGTTATGGGTAAGTCTTTTGCATGGATGCCGCCTGGTAGAGTGAGTAGTTTCTGGGAAGAGCAAGCCTGGAGCCAGGAGCCCAGTCTTCAGGGAAGGAGGGGGAGTGGCCAAGAGGCCAGAGGACGACAGTAAGCATTTACCTTTCCTGAGACTTTTCCTGTTAGCTGTAAAGGGTGGGGGAATAATCTCTCATTCCCCAATTGCTGAGGAATTAACGTGTTGCTTAAATAAGTGGTCTACAAATTGTCATTATACAGTGACCTAAGTCTTCCTTTCCTTCTCTGAGCTTGGGTGCATAATAGCACCTGCCTCCTCCAGGGTGGCTCTGAGTGTGAAATAAACGCATAAATTAAGCACAGAGTTGCTTAGTCGTGTCTGGCTCTTCCAGGCCAGAATACTGGAGTGGGTAGCCTTTCCCTTCTCCAGGGGATCTTCCCAACCCAGGGATTGAACCCAGGTCTCCCGCATTGCATAGGCAGATTCTTCACCAGCTGAGCCACCAGAAAACTGAGATCATGACATCTGGTCCCATCACTTCATGGCAAATAGATGGGAAAACAATGGAAACAGTGGTAGACTTTATTTTGGGGGGCTTCAAGAGGGCTCCAAAATCACTGCAGACGGTGACTGCAGCCATGAAATTAAAAGACGCTTACTCCTTGGAAGAAAAGTTATGACCAACCTAGATAGCATATTTAAAAAGCAGAGACATTACTTTGCCAACAAAGGTCCGACTAGTCAAAGTTATGGTTTTTCCAGTAGTCATGTATGCATGTGAGAGTTGGACTATAAAGAAAGCTGAGCACAGAAGAACTGATGTGAACTGTGGTGTTGAAGATTCTTGAGAGTCCATTGGACTGCAAGGAGATCCAACCAGTCCATCCTAAAGGAGATCAGTCCTGAATATTCATTGGAAGGACTGATGCTGAAGCTGAAACTCCAATACTTTGGCAACCTGATGCGAAGAACTGACTCATTTGAAAAGACCCGGATGCTGGGAAAGATTGAGGGCAGGAGGAGAAGGGGCGACAGAAGATGAGATGGCTGGATGGTATGACCGACTCAATGGATATGAGTTTGAGTAAATTCCGGGAGTTGGTGATGGACAGGGAGGCCTGGCGTGCTGCAGTCCATGGGGTCGCAAATAGTGGACACAACTGAGCGGCTGAACTGAACTGAACTGAGGCACAGAGGGCTTCTGGTGGAGCCGCCGAGGGTGAGGAGGGGCGGGGCAGGGACTGGGAGTGGGCGGGGCGCAGGGCGCGGGGCGGGGCGGAGGGGCAGCAAGGGCTTCCCGGTGGCCACGAGGGGGCGCCGCGGGGGCGGAGGGAGCGGGTCTCCCGGCCGGCGGGTGACTCACGGCGGCGGGAGGGAAGGAGGGAGGGAAGATGAGTCAGCCGTCCTCCGACTTCCCGCTCCCGCCGCGCCCCGGCAGCCGCCCGGAGCTGACTCTAGGGAGGGGCCCCGGGGGCGCCGCCCTGCAAGCGGCAGGGCCCGGGCCTCCCCGAAGCGGGGCGCTCTGGGTCTCGCTCTCGGCGTCTTCATCTTCGGGGCCGGGGCTTTGGGAGGAGACTCCGCGCTCGACCGGGGCTGATGATCCAGGGCGGCGGGTGCCAGCTTGGGAGCCGCAAAGGCGCTGCCCCCGGGCTCGGGGTGGGCGGTGGTCTTCCCTGGGGAGCCGCTCCCTCCAGGCCGGTGGGGTCCGCTAGGATGCTCCGGGTGCGGTGGGCTGCAGGCGGCGGCGCAGAGAACAGGGTCACCCCGCCCTGCCGCCAAAGCCGCACGCAGTAAACCTACCCTGTTCCTTGGCGCGCAGGCTGTTTTCGCCTCTTCCCAACCTGGTGCCCGATGCCCGGTGCCCGGAGAGGGTCTGACTCAGACCTTGGGGGTCAGAGCTGCCCTAGACCTCGCGGAGTCTGGCCCCGGCCTCGCGTGGGCGATCCAGCCCAGGCAGGGAGGTGACTTGTCCAGAGGCCCCAGAGGGGAGACCGAGCTCCTGAATCGGGACCTCCTACTCACCAGCCCGTGGAAAGTGCTTAAAATTGTTCCTGGCACCTAGTCAGCCATTATGTATAATAAATAATATATATGCCTAATAGCTCATCTTTGTGGGGTACTTACTGTGTGCCCCTGCGTGTTCTTCATGGATTGCTTAATTCTCACAACTGCACTAAGACATAAACACTACTCTTATCCTCATATGGGGGCTGGGCAAACATGCTCAGAGAAGTTAGGTAACTTGCCCAAGATCACACAGCTAGGAAGCAGTGTGTGGGAGTTAAATCCAGACCTCTTGAATTCAGAGGCTGTATGCATGAGACTGACTTCAAATATTGGTGAGGTGCAGGTGTCAACACAAAAATTAACTGGTCCATCTAAGAAAGAAATGGGAGATTTTTATTGGTGCCAAACTGCAGCGTTATAACCTGAGAACAGCCTCTCAGAAAGCTTTGAGAACTGTTTGGCCTGTTAGGGGTTTCCCTGGTGGCTCAGACGGTAAAGTGTCTGCATGTAATGTGGCAGACCTGGGTTCAATTCCTGGGTCGGGAAGATCCCTTGGAGAAAGAAATGGCAACCCACGCCAGTACTCTTGCCTGGAAAATCCCATGGACAGGAGACCTGGTAGGCTGTAGTCCGTGGGTTGCAAAGAGTTGGACACGACTGAGCGACTTCACTTCACTTGGCCCGTTAGAGGTCAACACGCGGTTGTGTAACAAGGTTTGAGAGAGGGGGCTGTACATTAAATGACAGGTTATTGACAGTTTACATGATCCAGATCCACAGGCACAAGCACAGTCATGGATCATCCTCTTACAAGATTAAGAAAGAAGTTTATCTCTTAAGGAATTGCAGCCCTTTATGAGATTAAGAAAGATCATGATCGAAGAGGAGGTTGGGTTAATGCAGAGACATCACACTTGTACGCACAAACACATATGCAAAAAGGGGAGGAAGGAACCCAAAAGGACAAAGAAAAATGTTTAAATTATGACTTGCTTTAGAATTTGAATTTTATTTTATCGCAGGACTATGCTGTAGGTGGTTTGCTTCTCAGGGTATCTGAAGAGCAATAGTGTTAAATTTGAGAGCTAGCTAGACGCTAAGGGTGGGTGGGGTCTGGTGAGCTCTGTCCCTTCAACCAGGGCCCAAGTTCTGCAGTTTCCCAGGTGCCACAGGACAGAAGAGAAGCACTGAGCATCATCTCATCTGGTCATTAGCTAGCCCTCTGCTCCCTGGTGTCCCGCCCCCACTTCCGGCTCCTTTGGTGGCTCATACTCAGTGCTTCAGGGAACACTGTCTTTAGCAGAGTTTCCCAAATACCTGCCAACAGAGAGAGACCGTCTTGAGGATGTTAAACATACAGATCCCAGCCCGTGGCAGAGGGGTGATTCTCAGCCTTGATCTTACATTGGTGCTCAGTGGACTTTATGCCTAGGTCCTCCCCCTTGGAGATTCTAATTAGATAGATCCAGGGATCCCCCTGAGTCTTAGGGTGATCCTCGAGAGTAGCTGAGATTGAGCACGGCTGCTCCAGTGGTAGAGTCCGGAGGGTGGAGGTGGCCTTAGGAATCTCTACGTTTAAGAAGCAGCTCGTGTGATTTTCAGGTTGCTCCCCGGTTTGCCAACCTCTAGTGTAGAACACATTTCCTTCTAATTGTCTTTGAAGACTGCCCCAGATTCTTACAACTGAACTATCTGCCTTATGCATGTGAACTGCCTCACAGGTTGTCTCAGAAACTTTGCATCAATTCTCCCATGCAAGAAAGGGAGCAGGGTCCCAGCTTAGCTTCTCCTAAGCCCCTACCTTAGTTATAGGAGTTCTCTCCTTACCAGAGACCAGCATTCTCACCCATCCTGTCAGCTTCATTGCTTCAAGTTCTGGGCAGGGTGGTGAGCTCCTCTGAGCTGGTGGTCACCTGGAGGCAGAACTCTTGCACCCCGAGGGCTCAGCCATGTTGACAGCCCAAGGACCTCAGGGACCCTCACGCCCATCCTCTTTCCCCAGGTCTCAGTAGACAGTGTTGTCATGACAAGTGAGCTGGTGCTAGGGACTGCTCCCCCCTTCCTCTGGGACACGTTTTTAGCCCTCTTTTTTCAGTGTTGTCTTCTGCCCTGAGGGCTTCCCAGGTGTCTCAGTGGTAAAGTATCCGCTCGCCAATGCGGGAGACTGGAGTTGGATCCCTGGGTCTGGAAGATCCCCTGAAAAAGGAAATGGCAACCCACTCCATTATTCTTGTCTGGGAAATTCCACGGGCAGAGGAGCCTGGGCTATAGTCCGTGGGGTCATAAAGAGTCTGACACGACCTAGCAACTAAACAACAACAATGAAATAACAACTTCTGCCCTGGAGTAAAGTTACATCTATCATCCCCCAGCTTGATAGCCAACCTGTGAATCTGGCTACTGTGAGTTCTTCTGGTTTCTTGGTGCTCATGTTAGGTGTGAGGCTAGGAGTCTAGGGACCTGCGTTCTGGACTGTGTGCCCCCAGGGCACATTACGAACCCCTGTAATCCTCTCCCCATCACTCTGGGTCCTCTGGCACCCCTGTGCCACCTCACTCAGATTACCCCCTCCCCAATCTCTGTCCCTGCCTGAGTGCTCCACCCTCCACCCAGAGCTGCCATCCATTGTTCTCCTTGGGAGTGGATGCATCACGGGAAATCACTGTTTGGGGCCAAGGAGGAAGGAAGGAGGGACGGGACTGGAAGGGGTGGGTGATGGAAAAAGTGACTGCCAGCCATTGCCTGGACATGAGCCTGGAAGGCAGGGCAGGGCAGTTGCCATGGCGCTGATCAGAAAAGCAGGCCACCACTGGTTCCCTGTCCTCAGCACTGAAGGCTACTTGTGTGTCTTTCCTGTCCTGCTCTAATAGCTTAGGGTTGCCTCCTGGGACAGGGTCCAGGTCCTCAGCCTGGCCAAAGGAAGGTAAAGAGCATGTGCTGAGCATTCCATCTGCCCCTGCAGACCTTCCAGCCTTCTCCACGTGCTCTGTGCCCCAGCCGGCTCACCTTTGTGGGCCCCTCCTCCTGGGCTCTCTTGCTCTCTGGCTTTGGGTCAGAAGCCCAGGGGGCCTCACCATCCCTAGCTGGTCTCCCTCAACCCCCACCTACCCCTCCGTGATTAGCCCCTCCTTGGGCACCCCTTTCTCTCCATCTGCTGCTGGATCCTGGCTGCTGGAGGGATCCTGTTAACAAGGAGGGAGGGATGAAGGAGGGCAGGCACTTTAGGACTCCTTTCTCTGATCAGGCTCTGGCAGGCTGGCCGCGTGGGCGGGGTAGCCTTGAAGGTGTAATCTGAGCTGTACCCAGAAGGCTGCCCTGCCCAGAATTAGCTCGGCTGAAATCCTGAAGTCCAAGGGTCACTCTCGGGGTTAAAGAGTTTCTTTGCATTTCTGTATTGCATATAGGGTTATCGTTACCATCTTTCTAAATTCCATATATATGCATTAGTATACTGTATTGGTGTTTTTCTTTCTGGCTTACTTCACTCTGTATAGTAGGCTCCAGTTTCATCCACCTCATTAGAACTGATTCAAATGTATTCTTTTTAATGGCTGAGTAATACTCCATTGTGTATATGTACCACAGCTTTCTTATCCATTCATCTGCTGATGGACATCTAGGTTGCTTCCATGTCCTGGCTATTATAAACAGTGCTGCAATGAACATTGGGGTACACGTGTCTATTTCAATTCTGGTTTCCTCAGTGCGTATGCCCAGCAGTGGGATTGCGGGGTCATATGGCAGTTCTAGTTCCAGTTTTTTAAGGACTCTCCACACTGTTCTCCATAGTGGCTGTACTAGTTTGCATTCCCACTCTGTGGGAAAAGGCAAGGGTGGGATGATCTGAGAGAATAGCATTGAAAGATGTATATTATCATATGTGAAACAGATCGCCAGTCCAGGTTCGATGCATGAGACAGGTACTCAGGGCTGGTGCACTGGGATGACCCAGAGGGATGGGATCGGGAGGGAGGTGGGAGGTGGGGTTCAGGATGGGGACCACATGTAAACCCATGGCTGATTCATATCAGTGTATGGCAAAAACCACTACAATACTGTAAAGTAATTAGCCTCCAACTAAAAAAAAAAAAGTTTCTCTGTAAAGATCCCACATTCCCTGAGAAGGTGAGTACATTACTTTCATTCATTTCTCAATGTATTTTGTAATAGTTTCAGCAGATAAGAAGCTTGACCATAAGCTTCAAGATGCGAAGACTATCTTCTTTGTGTAAACATGGGTGGCATGGGGTCTGGTGAAGAGTAGGCTTAAAAAAAATCTGCTGAATAGATTTAGTCCCCATTCAATAAATGTTTCTTGAGCACCGACTGTGTTCCAGGTGTTCTAGATGCTTGGGATATTAATGAACAAACAGATAAAGAACCCCTTCAGGCAGAGAGATGAACAGTATATTTTATATACATGTATATATATGTGGGGCTCTTCCTTGGTGGCTCAGAGGTAAAGAATCTGCCTGCAGTGCAGGAGCTGCGGGAGATGCACGTTTGATTTTTGGGTCAGGAAGATCTGCTGGAGGAGGTCATGGCAACTCGCTCCAGTATTCTGGCCTGGAGAATCCCATGGACAGAGGAGCCTGGTGGGCTACAGTCAGTCCAGAGCGTTGCAGAGCTGGACACGACTTAAGTGACTTAGCACACATAGGTGTATATGTGTGTGTGTCCAAAGCCTGCTACCTCCTCTGAAGAACCTCACTGAACCCCACAGTCCCATCCAGACTTCCTCTGTCCCCTTTGCTATAAGCAGACTGTGCCAGGTTGCTCTTTGTGACCCCAGGGACTGTAGCTGCCAGGCTTCTCTGTCCCTGGCATTCTCCAGGCAAGAACACTGGAGGGAGTTGCCATTCCTTTCTCCAGGGGATCTTCCTGGCCCAGGGATCGAACCCGAGTCTCTTACGTCTCCTGCTTTGGTGGGTGGATTTTTTACCTCTAGCACCACCTGGGCTAAGCAGACCAGTCTCTTCAAGTTTCCTTGGTGTATCTTATTTCAGAGACAGTTGATAAGGAAAGCAGAGGCTCCTAACAGAGGAGATACGTGTGGCTACTAGGGAGTTTTTATGATTGTATGTTGTATAATAAACCCCACACTAGAAGAAAGAAAGAAATTGAAGTCGCTCAGTCCTGTCCAACTCTTTGCGACCCCATGGACTGTAGCCTGCCAGGCTCCTCTGTCCATGGGGTTTTCCAGGCAAGAATACTGGAGTGGGTTGCCATTTCCTTTTCCAGGAGATCTTCCTGACCCAGGGATTGAACCTGGGTCTCCCTCATTGTAGGCAGACACTTTACAGTCTGAGCCACCAGGGAAGTTTCCAAGTGAAACTTAATGCTGTGTAAATGACTATATTAAAAGCAATCAAGTACTGCCTGATCCAAGAAGGTAACTTAGGAGGTTCCTGAACTCACCTTCTCCTATGAGCACAGCAAATTTATAGCAACATGTGGAGAAATTCCATCAAAAAAATCCAGAAATCAGTTGAGTGAATTCTATACAATGGATGAATGTATAGAATTTGATGAATCCACATGAAACTGAGTAGAAAGGCTGAGACAGAAACCCCATCCTACACAGTGCTATGCAGTCAGGAGGGGACTCAACTCTCAGTGTCCCCCTGGGGAGCCAAGGCTTTGGACTTAATATCTTGTGCTCTAGCTTTTAGGACTTCCACTTTTGGGGATGGGCCTGAGACAGGAGATAGATGGGCCCTAGGCTGAACAGTTTCTCCCCTCTGGACAGAATCTCCATGATAGCAGATACTCTACAAGTGTAGGATAATGGAGGAGGCTGGGCCCTACCCAGACAAGAGATAAAAGGCCACATATTCCTCATTCTTGAAGTTAAGGAGACCTCTTCAGCTACATATGCCCAGAAAGGCTCCTTGGAGCTTTAAAAGGGAGGGAGTGCCACGTGATATCAACTACCCATAGGCCTCTTCACTAGAATCCATCTTGGCTAAGAGATGAGCATGGACATATGGGAGGACCCTGAGATGTACCAAATATGGACTCAGAACTAGGCAAATCAAAATGATTGGCCAAAGGAAACCTGGAAGAAATGTCCTACATACATGATTCAAACTTCCATGAGGGTACAACTCAGCAACTCTCTCTCTGAGCCTGGACAAGTGGTCATTGACAAGGCCCTGGCTCCTCAGCTTTGCAGAAAAGAATTACCACAAAGACAGAAAGTAGTGAAACAAGTAAAGGACTTATTAGGAGGAGAAGAGTACAGTATGCGTGGATAGACACACGGTCACCACTGTGACCTGGCTTCAATATCTGGCTGGGAAGTGAAGCCCTATTTCAAGCCACTGCAGGCTGAGGCCACCTGAGATCAGCCCCCCAAAACACTTAGCTCTGAAAGTCAATGGGCCTTGCATCCATAGGATCCACAAGACTATAGCAAATGAAGAAATAGTTCTTAATGGGCTACCTACATCCAAGCTTAGTGGGGAGGGAGCAGACAGAAATGTCCTTTTCTCAATCTTTTCCTCAATAAGTCCTATTTGCATAACTTAAAAACTGTTGCTTCAGCGTCTGGCTTCCAATCAGCCTGCATCTAGATTGAGATCAGACAGAGATCTTCGACTTTGGGACACTGACAGGTCTCAGCGTATCCTCAACCACTGGGAGCCATGGAGAACAAAGAATGCAGCTTGGACAATCACAGAGGCTTGAAAGATGATCAAGAACCAACCTGTCAAGAGCTGAGCTGAGCTGAATGATAAAGTTCATCTGCTACTTGAGACCAGCCTGTCAAGATTGGGACAGGTGGCTGTTTTGTCTATTGCACAGAAAACAACATGGAAAGTAAAGGAAAAAGAAGAAACAGAAGAATATGCTTCAAAAAAGAAAGAAAACAAGATAAAGAAATTGGACATAAATTACTCGATAAAGAGTTCAAAATAACGGTCATAAAGATGCTCACTGAGGTCAGAAGAACAATGCATGAACAAAGTGAGGGTTTCAACAGAGTTAGAAAAATATAAGGAAGTACCAGACAGAAATCACAGAGCTGAAGAATTCAGTTACTGAACTGAAAAATTCAATAAAGGGGATCAATAGCAAACTAGATCAAGTGGGAGAAAGGATTAGTGAACTTGAAGACATGATAGTGAAATTCACCCAATTAGAGGAGCAAAGAGAATAAAAGAAAAAAAAAGGGTAAAGATAGCTTATGAAAGTGAAAGTTGCTCAGTTGTGTCTGACTCTTTGTGATCCCATGGAACCCCATGGGCTATAGGTTTATGGAGTTCTCCAGGCCAGAATACTGGAGTGGGTAGCCATTCCCTTCTCCAGGGGATCTTCCCAATCCAGGGATAGAATCCAGGCCTCCCACGTTTCAGGTGGATTCTTTACCTGTTGAGCCACCAGGGAAGCCCAAGAATACTGGAGTGGGCAGCTTATCCCTTCTCCAGTGGATCTTCCAGATCCAGGAATCAAACTGGGGTCTTCTACATTGCAGGTGGATTCTCTACCAGCTGAGCTACCAGGGAAACCCTAAAGATAGCTTGTGAGATGCCATTAAGTGGACCAATATTCACATTATAGGAGTTCCATGAGGAGAAAAGAGGGAGAAAAGGACAGAAAGTTTATTCAAAAAAGTAATGGCTGGGACTTCCCTGGTGGTTCAGTGGTTAAGAATCCATCTGCTAATGCAAAGGACATGGATTAGAACCCTGGTGAGGGAACTGAGATCCCACATGTCTCAGAATAACTAAGTCCACGTTCTGCAACTGCTGAGCCTGTGCTCTCTGGTGAGCCCACATGCCACAGCTAAGACCCAACATAGACAAAAAAAAAATTTTTTTTTTTTAAAGACTCTAAGTTTCCAATGCAGGGGTCATGGATTCAATCCCTAGTTGGGGAAGTTCTGTATACTATGTACCCGGCCTCCTCCACCAAAAGACCCCAATATGTCATTATGAGAATTAGTATGATGTTTACTCAAAAAATTAAAAATAGAACTACCATATAACCCAACAGCCCCACTTCTGGGTGTTTATCAAAAGGAAAGGAAAACAAGATCTCAGAGAAATATTAATATATGCAGCCCCATGTTCATTGCAGCATACAACAGCATGATACAGATACAACCTAAATGTCCCTCAATGGATGAATAGATAAAGAAGATATATACATAATGAAATACTATTCAGCCATGAGAAAGATGGAAATCCTACGGTTTGTGATGACATGGACAAAACTTGAGGGCTTTATGAAGTGAAGTGAAGTGAAGTCACTCAGTTGTGTCCGACTCTTTGCAATCCCATGGACTGTAGCCTACCAGGCTTCTCAGTCCATGGGATTTTCCAGGCAAGAGTACTGGAGTGGGTTGCCATTTCTTTCTCCAGGGGATCTTCCCAACCCAGGGATCGAACCCAGGTCTCCCGCATTGGAGGCAGACGCTTTACCCACTGAGCCACCAGGGAAGTGAAATAAGCCAGACAGATAAAGACAAATATTCCATGTTATCTCTTATAGATAGAATTTTAGAAAGTTAAACTCACAGGGACAGAATGTAGAAAATTAATCTTCAGGGCCTGGGTGTGTGTGGTGGGGTGGGGGAAATAGGAAGAGGTTGGTAAAAGCTTGCAAACTTTCAGATGAGTAAGATCTGAGGATCTAATGTAAACATGGTGACTTTCAGTTCAGTTCAGTAGCTCAGTTGTGTCTGACTCTTTGCAACCCCACGGACTGCAGCATGCCAGGCCTCCCTGTCCATCACCAACACCCAGAGTTTATTCAAACTCATGTCCATTGAGTCAGTGATGCCATCCAACCATCTCATCCTTTGTCGTCCCCTTCTCCTCCCACCTTCAATCTTTCCCAGCATCAGGGTCTTTTCAAATGAGTCAGTTGTTCTCATCAGGTGGCCAAAGTATTGGAGTTTCAGCTTCAGCATCAGTCCTTCCAATGAATATTCAGGACTGATTTCCTTTAAGATGGACTGGTTGGATCTCTTTGCAGTCCAAGGGACTCTCAAGAGTCTTCTCCAACACTGCGGTTCAAAAGCATCAATTCTTTGTCACTCAGTTTTCTTTATAGTCCAACTCTCACATCTATACATGACCACTGGAGAAACCGTAGCTTTGACTAGATGGACCTTTGTTGGCAAAGTAATGTCTCTGCTTTTTAATAAGCTGTGACTTAATGGTGACTTTAGGTGATAACAATGTTTCATAAGGCTTCCTTGGCTCAGATAGTAAAGAATCCACCTGCAATGCAGGAGACCTGGGTTCGATCCCTGGGTCAGGAAGATCTCTTGGAGAAGGGAATGGCAACCCACTTCAGTATTCTTGCCTGGAGAATTCCACGAACAGTGGAGCCTGGCGGGCTATAGTCCATGGGGTCGCAGAGAATCGGACACGACTAAGCGACTAACACTTCACTTCAATTCAGTGTGCTGTATAATTGCAATTGTCAAGACAGTAGAACTGAAATATTCTTGCAAAAAAAGCCCCTAAAACAAAAGATAAATATATGAGGTGATGGGTATGTTAATAAACTGGATGGGGTAATCCTTTCATAATGCATATGTCTATCAAATAACCACAATGTACACCTTAAATATCTTACAATTTTCTATGTCAATTATACCTCATTAACTCTGAAATACAATAAATCAGGTAGCTTCTGTGAGCGTGTGTATCAGTGTTTGTAGCTGCAAAATATAAAACTCTTGGTCAGAAAAGTAATTTATTTTAGGATATTTGATGCTCAGGAAACTTCCAGGGATAGCAAAGAGACCAGCTTGCAAACCACACAGACCTATTACTAGGCCAGCAAAGGCGCGCCCCCATCCCTGGTCATGGGCAGTGCATCTCATACGGCCAAAATGGGTCCCCTAGACACAGGAACCTCATGTCCTCAAGCCCCAGATGTCCATGCCTCCGTCTCCTCCATTGCCAGGAGATGTAGCCCTGCTGGGGTAGCCCTACCTGCCTCCTCACACTCTTTCTTCACTCACAATTTGAAACCTCAGTTGGTTGCCTTGGGTGGGTGGAGCTTAGGCCACATGCCTGCTCCCTGGCTTAAAATGAGGCTGGGAAAGCAACTTTTCTGGCTTCTACCAGGTTCTGTCAGTGCGTGTTCTTGGTTTTAGCCAACAGAAACTGACTCTGGGTGACTTAAGTGGAGGGAATTTACTGCAGGAAAGGTAGGAGGAAAGTGAAGAGGGGGGCAGTCCTTTGCGAGGAATCTACCATGTGCTTTGTCATTCACATTCTTTCTTTTAATCTTCCTGTCAACCTTGTGAATGAGGTATTGTTACTCCCACTTCACAGGTGAAGAAGCTGAGGCTCAGTGACTTTAAGGGACTTGGCTAAGATTGTACAGCTGGTAAGCGGCAGATACAGAAATAAAATCTAGAACGTTTTGATTTAAAATTCCATGCTGTTTCTGGAGTTTATTTTTCTCTTTTTATGTGCATGGATTGCCCCAAAGCTCCAAATATTTTCACCACTGCTGGAGTCCTGGCAGCATCAGCCAGTGGGGTGGCTGCCAAGGGCTGTGGCAGCAGAGGAGACTGGGAGGGGGGGTATGCCTGTGTGGGTCCTTTGTGTCAGGTATTTATAAACCTGGATCTTCTCCCTCACAACAAATATCAGAGGTATTTCTTCTGGCTCTCAGGTTCAGGCAAGGTCTCCTCCCCGCTGTTCATAAGAACACTTCCAGGAGAGGCAGTACCCAGAGGTCAGGTGAGGCCAGGACAGCTGGGGGTGAACTGTGGCTCCCAGATTATAGGTACCCTGGGGACTTGGGGTCTGCCATAGAGTCCCTTGGACAGCAAGGAGATCAAAACAGTCAATCTTAAAGGAAATCAACCTGGAATATTCATCAGAAGGACCGATGCTGACGCTAAAGCTCCAATCCTTTGGCCACGCGATGTGGAGCCAATCCATTGGAAAAGACCCTGATGCTGGGAAAGACTGAAGGCAGGAGGAGAAGGGGGCAACAGAGGATGGCATCACTGACTCAATGGACATGAGTTTGCGTAAACTCTGGAAGATGGTGAAGGACAAGGAAGCCTGGCATGCTGCAGTTCATGGGATCGCAAAGAGTTGGACACAACTGAACGACTGAACAACAGCAACATGGGACCAAAGGCCCAAAACCTTGTCTGCAGGATTTTGTCCCAAACCACGTGGCCTTGCCTCCTTTGGCCACGAAAGGTTGGTTCAGCCTGAGCACCACCGGCTGGCCAGGGCCCATGATGCGCTTTCGTATCAGGGCTGTGGCCACATCAGAGTGCTGGGGATGGGCTGGGCCTTATGGTTGAGGGGCAGAAGCAGGAAGAGGCCCAGAAAGAGCAGAAAAAGAGGCGGCCCACCTGAGAGGTGATCGCACCCTGGGTCCTGGGCACTGTCCCCTTCCTGTTACATGGCTTCCTGTAAGGTGGTCGTTCCTGGGGTCCCTAGAATCCTTCAGAGCCTTCTTGCTGTGAATTCCATACAGTTACATTTTTAGACCTGACGGAGTGAGAGAGACTGTGGTGACCCAATGAGACCAAAGAGGGAAGACCCAGATCACAGACCCTGACGTGGTCTGCCCACCACATCCTCGTTGGCCGTCCTTGCGAAGCTGTTGGCTCCCACACTCGGGCTCCTGGCTCCTGCAGTTCAGAGTCACAGGAATGCCTCAGGACCAGAGCCTGACAAGGGGGTAACATGTGGACTAGAAGCACAGGGGGAGAGAGAGCAAGGGCCAGAGGGGCCAGGGCGCACCGTGGGCTTCTACTCACGACATCATCACGGAGCTTGGCCACAGGGTGTGTTGTAAATAGTGTGCTCCTCATGGGGGTCAAAGTACGGGTTTGTATTTTAACGGGTGTACTGACTCATTTAACTGTTTCAAAATTCAGAAGACACAGAAGGGAGTGCACTGAAAGTCTCCCTCCTTCCCAGCCGGCAGCTCCCCTCCCCCAGCAACCACTGGAGAGCTTTCTCAGCCTTTCAGAACTGTTCCATGCACACAGAAGTGAGCTCACTCACACGGCGCCCTGATGACACAGATGTCAGCCCACGATTCCCGTTGTCCTGCGCCTGGTTCTTCATTGTGAATAAGTGACTAATGTTCTCCTGGGTGAGGGGAGATTAGAGGCCATCCTGGAACAGGGAACAGAGCTGTAGTCTGCCTGGAAGGTGGACACAGTGGGCAGCAGCCTGTTCTGGCCAGGCCCTCAGGGAGGTTGTGTGTGTGTGAGTGTGCATGTGTGTGTGTGTATGTGTGTGAGGGTATGTGTATATGTTTTTGTATGTGTGTGAGTGTGTATGTGTGTGAGAGTGTGTATGTGTGTGAGGGTGTGTGAGTGTATGTGTGTATGAGGATGTGTGAGTGTGTATGTGTGTATGTATGTATGTGTGAGGGTGTATGTGTGTGTTTGTGTGTGTGTGTGTATGTGTATGATAGTGTGTACATGTGTGAGGGTGTGTGTGTATATGTGTGTGAGAGTGTGTGTGTGAGGGTGTGTGAGAGTGTGTATGTGTGTGAAGGGGTGTGTGTGTGTGTGAGGGTGTGGGAGTGTGTGTGTGTGAGGGTGTATATGTGTGTGTGAGGGTGTGTATGTGTATGAGAGTGTGTATGTGTGTGAGAATGTGTATGTGTGTGAGGGTGTGTGTATGTGTGTGAGAGTGTACGTGTTTGAGTGTGTGAGTGTGTATGTATGTGAGAGAGTGTGTGTGTGAGGGTGTGTGTGTGTGTG
>NW_024070213.1:15773988-15851373 GCF_014754425.2 Oryx dammah | reverse complement strand
TGTATGAGTGTGTATGTGTGTGAGTGTGTATGTGTGTGAGAGTGTGTGTGTGCACATGTCTCCAGGAAGTCCTTGGGAAAGCTCTAGTGCAGAGCCCCACACTGCACTTGGTTCTAGGTCTGCAGTCTTAACACTCAGTCTGGGTTTCCTTCCCACAAGGAGGAGTGACAAGAATATCCCTTGCAGCTGTTGGGAGGGTGGGACAAGGATGTGCTGGGAAACCATCCTCCCAGGTGAGGGGTTATTCTCAGCTGGTCAGACTGGAAGAGGTTCTCCATTTCCCTGCAAGGGCATCTTGACTCTTTTCTGCTGGGCTCCCGCCCACTGCCTCCTTCTCCGGAACCGACATCATCTCACCCTGGGGAGTCAAAAGAAGCCTTTGCCCCAGCCTCCCACCCCCACCTTCCTGCCCACAGACCGGCTTTAGCCCCATCTCACCTCTCTCCCGCCCTCTCTTGGAACCTGAAATTTTCTACCTCCGCCCTCTACCCCCACGTCTTCCACCTTCCCCTCATTCCTGGCTCCCTTCAGCCCCTATTCCAACATGCTCAGATTTTTCCACCTGGTATAGTAAACCTGGGCTCCCTTGGGGCTCAGACAGTTACGAATCTGCCTGCAATGCAGGAGACCTGCGTTCGATCCCTGGGTAGGGAAGATCCCCTGGAGAAGAGAATGGCTACCCACTCCAGTGTTCTTGCCTGAAAAATGCCATGGACAGAGGAGCCTGGCAGGCTACAGTCCATGGGGTTACAAAGAGTTGGATACGACTGAGCAACTAGCATTCACTCACTCATAGCAAACCCTCTCCTGACCCCACATCACCCTAAACTGCTGTTTTTCTCCCCCACTGCAAAGTCAAATTCCTTGAAAGATGAGCTTAGCCTCAAACCGTGACCCCTACTCTTTCCTTCACTTCTTAGCCAGTCTCACGATTTTAAAAAAAATTTTGGCCATGCTGCATAACGTGTGGGATCTTAGTTCCCTGACTAGGGATAGAACCCATGCCCTGTGTAGAGGAAGTGTGGACTCCTAAACACTGAACCACCAGGGAATTCCCCTGTCATATTTTTTAACAGAATGTTTATGGAGCTTTACCTATCAAGTGCTCTTCTAAGCACTTGTGTGTAGTGACACACTGAATACCCAGAACAACAAGTCAAAGAGGTAGGTACTGTTACTAGCCCATTTGACTGATGAAGAAACCAAGGGGGAGAGATTGACTGTGGTCACGCTGAGTACAGTCCACACCCAGGGAGTGAGTGGTTGCAAAACCAAGCTCTCTGTCTAGCTCTCATGTGCATGGATCCAGGAAGCAGATTCATGCCAGGTCAGCAACCAGCTCTTTGTCCAAACAATGGCACCTGTCAGTGAGTTTTGATTCCCCCATCCTGCCTTGGCTTGGGACACTTTGGTTTCTTCAGTTTTGATATTCCTCTTTCTCTTCCCCTTTCTTCTCCCTTTCCTTGGGTGAATCCACCCATTCCAGGGGTCCCTGGGTGCTCACTGATCTCCTAAGCTATAATCTGCCAGGCTCCTCTGTCCATGGGATTTCCCAGGCAAGAATACTAGAGTGAGTTGCCATTTCTTCCTCCAGGGGATCTTCCCAACCCAGGGATTGAACTCGAGTCTCCTGCATTAGCAGGCAGATTCTTTACCACTTAGCCCCCTGGGAAGCCCCTTGATCCCATTAGGGGTTTACAAAGACTCCAGTCCTGCACTGTTTGCCGCAGTCAGTTAACCACCTGGGGTCTCAGCTTACAGATCACTTTCTCAGGAGGCTTCCAAAGACCACCTCTCTGTATGCTCTTCACATCCACGTCTGGCACTGTCAGATCGCTTCTTATTCTGGACTGCAATTGTCTATTTCCTGGTTTGAGGTCCCTGTCCCCCACCACGTCTGGGGAGTGTGTTTCCTTTTAGATCTGATGGCTCCGTGCCTTGCTTGTTGAGAGCACTCCATAAATGTGTGCTGAGTGACGTCTCAATGGTGCGGATCTGGCTGGAGCTGTGGGAGGGAAAGGAATTGCAAAGTGGTGGTTTGGTTCAAGAGAAATGAAAGAGAGGGAGGTTCAAGAGGGAGGGGACATATGTATACCTCTGGCTGATTCATGTTGATGTATAGCAGAAACCAACGCAGAATTGTTAATAGTAGGTTGGGGACTTTGGGAAAGTCATGTCCACACAGCTATGTTTAAAATGGATAACCAACAAAGACCTATTGTTAAGCACAAAGAACTCTGCTCAGTGTCGAGTGCCAGCCTGAATGGGAGAGGGGTTTGGGGGAGAATGGATCCATGTATATGTATGGCTGAGACCCTTCTCTGTTCACCTGAAACTATCACAACATTGCTAGTCGGC
Source organism: Oryx dammah (assembly GCF_014754425.2). NCBI lineage: Eukaryota > Metazoa > Chordata > Mammalia > Artiodactyla > Bovidae > Oryx > Oryx dammah. The sequence continues at coordinate 15,849,015 of NW_024070213.1, read as the reverse complement.
TAAACCCCGATAGAAAATAAAAAGTTGAAAAAATAATGTAGAGCAATTATCCTTCTATTAAAAATAAATGAATTTAAATGTTAAAAAAAGATAAATTAAAGAGAGGAGGATTAATATAGGAGTTTGGAATGAATGTATACACATACTATACACAAAATAGAAAACCCAAAGGACCTGCTGAATAGCACAGGAAACTCTACTCAGTATTCTATAATAACCTGAATGGGGAAAGAATTTGAAAAAGAATATATATATATGTACATATATGTATAACTGAATCAATCTCTGTGCTATACACCTGGAACTGCGGCTGCTGCTGCTGAGTCACTTCAGTCGTGTCCGACTCTGTGCGACCCCATAGACGGCAGCCCACCAGGCTCCCCCGTCCCTGGGATTCTCCAGGCAAGAACACTGGAGTGGGTTGCTATTTCCTTTTCCAATGCATGAAAGTGAAAAGTGAAAGTGAAGTCGTTCAGTCATGTCCGACTTTTAGAGACCCCCATGGACTGCAGCCTACTAGGCTCCTCCATTCATGGGATTTTCCAGGCAAGAGTACTGGAATGGGGTGTCATTGCCTTCTCCAACACCTGAAACTAACACATTGAAAATCCACTATCCTTCAATTAGAATAAAATAAAATGAATGTGAAAAAAAGATAAGAAATATCTAAATAGATGCTGTCCATAGAAATTCATTGAACTGTAGGAAAATAAAGTATGACTAAAAATATGTGTGCCAATTTGGCAAGACTGAAAAAACAAAGAGAAGAATCAAAAAGAGAAGCACAGAAGCATGGAGATGCACAGAGCCGGGCAGGCTTGTCTGGGTCCCGCTTCCCTCATCTTCCCCTCCAAGGGCGGCGGGAAGAGCCTAGGTTCAAATGGGGAGGATCTGTGTTCATGTCCTGCCCCACCACCTGCTGCAGTGTGATCTAGAGAAAGTTCCTCAACCGGTTTGTTTGTTTCTCATTGACGGAAGCCACCTGAAACCACAGGGCAGTGGGCCAGGGCTCTGCTCTTTCTCTGTCTCCAGATGTCCTTGTGCAAATGGCCCCCATCTCCATGCCTCTGTTGTCCAACTTAGAGTTGAGAGCCTCGGCCAGACCCTTTCCAAACGCATGCCCATGTTCAAACCCCCTTACCTCTGGGTATACTTAGATTTTACCTCTGAAAGTTCAACCCAGCAACGGACATTTCTCCCAGAGGAAGGAGGTGACGACATTTCACCTGACTGTCCTACACCCACAAGATGGCACAGCCCTGCCCACCTGGAGGAGCAATTACAGAAGTTGTTTATGCAGATGGAACAGCCTGCACCACAGGCTGCTTGGGAATTACACTGACTCTGGGTGCCTAACACGAAGAGCTGATAAGACCCACAGCTGATTAAAAAAAAAAAAAAAACCGCACAGTTTTCGTGCAAAGCTTATCTCTTTCAGCCTCACAACAGCCCTGGGTGGGGATGGGGATAGTCTTGAGTAGAGGGTGGGCTGCCAACCTGGAGCCCCAGGAAGAGCTGATCTTGTGGACCAAGTTCAGAGGTTGCCTGCTACAGAGTGTCTTCTTGCTCAGAGAAGGGCAATCTTGCCTTCCACTCAGGTCTTCAACTGATTGAATGAGGGCCGTGTCCCCGCCACATTATGGAGGGCAGTCTCTTTACTCAAGTCCATAGATTTAAGATCTCATCCGAATGCAGCCCTATAGAAACACCCAGAATGATGTTTGTCTGCATGTCTGGGCACCGGGGTCTAGACACAGTGCCATATCACATTAACCATCACAAGGGCTTTTTGTTTAATCCCTACAACCTGGGAGGTAGGTCTTGTGGTCTCCACTGATGATAAGGAAAGGGAGGCTCAGAGCAGTGATGAGGTTGACTCGGGGCTGTAGTGCATGCCATCACCAAGGGGCATCTCTCACGACTACACAGAGAATGCTCCCTGGGTGTTACTCGAAAACCAGCACCCAGGGGCCCAAAGCAGGGACCTATGAGGTCATGATCAGGACCTGATGATTTCCAGCCATTTCAGTTTTAATTCATAACTCTGTTCCTTCTAGGATTGACAAGGGTCTGGGCTTGGGAATCATGAATCAACTAGACAACCTATTGATAATAATAATATCTCCATTTTATTTTGCTTTGATGCTTTATAGTGTTACAGCTTCATAGTACATTAAAGCTGAGCATCCACAGTGAAGAGGGGAAAAGAGCTCTTTTTGTTGCAGGCTTCCCTGGTGGCTGAGTGGTAAAGAATCCACCTGTCAATGCGGGAGATGAAGGAGATGTGGGTTCGATCCCTGGGTCGGGAAGAGTCCCCTGGGAAGGAGATGGCAACCCACTCTGGCATTCCTGCCTGGAGAATCCCATGGACGGAGGAGCCTGGCGGGCTATAGTCTGTGGGGTCGCAAAGAGTAGAACACAACTGGGCACACAGGCTTCGTGTTATCCTTCATCGGAAGGACTCCGCGTGTCAAAAAGCTAAGCACATCAAGACCACTTACACTGCTGGAAATAGTCCTAGTGGAAATAAGGAGGAATCCTTCCTGTTTATGTAACAAGTTTTCCCAGTCTTCATTGGCTTGTGGGTACTAGAGACAGTCACAGTTATGTTAGTTACTAAAGAAAAAAAAAAAGACGAACAGAAGGGAGATGCTGAGCAGCTGGGAGCGCACACTTCTCACCGTCTAGATAAGATTGTCTCGTTTCTTCATACCTCACTGTGGAAAGTCTAACATCTTCCTCCCTGTGCTTCTCTTGGTCAATTGCCCCTGACTTCCCACTTTGGGCCGACAGCAATCTTATCACCACTCCCCGTGACACTCCTGTTTGCCAACCTAGCAAGCTTTTCCGTTATTTCCAAATCCACCTCCTCTGCCCCCGCTGAGAGGCATCCGTGCTTTCGGCCGGCTTGCCAGGTGCCTGGCGGGGGTGATGGAGGGAGCGAACAGAGTGGGGGCTCCAGGCTGGACAGGAGCCCACCTGTTCTTTCCAAACGAACTTCTCGAGGCCTTTCTGCAGCCCAGTTCCGGCTCCCGGTTGCTTGTCCCTCCCTGTTTCCTCACCTTCCTTTTTCTGCCTTCTCATCACTATCCGCTTTCTCTCAGAAAAGAACATAAAATTCCTCCTGGTTTCCTTGATGGGGAAATTCCATCGTTTGTCACCCGGAGCTTTTGTCTTGGCTCCAGGCCTCGCCCTGGCTGTCCTGGGAGTGGGCAGAGACCTTCTGAGAATTCTTCATGAGAGAAGCAGGCCTCCTCCTCTCGCCACCCACCCCCCGCCGGCCCTGGTCTGACTTCTGCCACCACAAGAGCCCAAGCTGCGCTTCCCAGCACCGGCCAGCTGAGACCAGCACAGGTCCCCATTGATCCCAGCTGGAGGCCCCCCGGCTCTGACCCACACGGTTTTGTGATTCGTCCACCCCTGTGGCTTGTCCACAGTGAGTGGGCACCCTGGGCTGAAGGCAGAAGGGTCTGGTCTGGAAATTGCCCTTGACTTCCTGGTGTCTGGACAACTCTGTGCTCAGGTGGACATCTGGGACGGTGTTCACAGGATTCATGTCCCCCCCTCCATCCTCTCCCCGCTCACTGGGAATACTCCAGGCTCTTGTATTCAGGGACCCTCCTCTGCCTCTTAGGAATCTACGTACCCCGTTCTCTACTGTGGGTATCGAAGGTTGGACGTCCAGCTCCAGGGAGTTCTGATGCCCAGGCTCTGGAGTCCTCTGCAATCCTGAGATGTTCTATGTTGCTGAAGCAGTTCCCTGTTGCTTAGCAGAACCCTAGGGGTCCTGAAAGCTCATTCATGCAAGTCAAGATGCTCTGTTTCCCTGAATAATGCCTCCAGATGACCCAACTTTGGGCACACAGGGACACCGCTACTGTTCTCAGAGCCTTCCTTTCTGTGTGGCCTGGTAAATTGCATGCTGAGGTGGACAGCCTTGGTTTAAGTGAATTCTTGTGGTCTCTTAGCCAGAACTTGGACAGGAAAGGATTTGAAAAAGGAAAAAAAAAGGTCAAGCTCAGTGTATTTTCACAATAATTTTTTGATACCTTCTTTGTGTGAGGCATTGCTACCTTTAGAAGGGAGCTGGGTCCCCATTTCCCCACTCCCTGCTCAGTGGGATCTCTGATCCTGTACCCTCTGCCTGAACTTGACCCCAGGAGCTCTGGGTCCTGTGGCCTGGCCTCAGTTCCAGGAGTCAGCTTGTGCTGCTGGCTGGTGTGGGATCACAGGAGATTGAGCTGTGGGAATGACACTGACATGATGATTTAGTGTGAACTGCAATTGTCTATCTATACAGGAAACCAGAAAAAGAATATCTGGGCAGGGGCTTGGCCACCCTGGTGGTGGCCTTGGTGGCAGGACAACCAGACAATGTTTGGCCGCCTGATGTGAAGGGCCAGCTCAGTAGGAAAGACCCTGATGCTGGGAAAGATTGAAGGCAGGAGGAGAAGGGGATGACAGAGGATGAGATGGTTGGATGGCATCACCGATTAAATGGACGTGAGTTTGAGCAAGTTCCGGGAGTTGGTAATGGACAGGGAAAGCTGGCGAGCTGCAGTCCATGGCGTTGCAGAGTCGGACATGACTGAGCAACTGAACAATAGGAGCCTGTGTTCTCCTTGGGGGAGACAAATTGGGGTGATCTGGCTGGGGAAAGAAGGCAAGCAGGTGAAGGGGGCAGACAACAATGAGGAGGCCAGCTGGGGAGTCCTCACTGATCGGACAGCAGCTTAAGAGCAGTGAGAAACACATCTGGGTGTATATGGGGGAGAGTTTCTCAGAAAGGAGAACAGGAAGGTGGCTGTCTGCTTGGACTCAGCCGCAGGGAAAACCATGAGGACAGAGAGCTCGTGGAGACCAGATCAGGCAGAGGGCTTGCAAGCCCTTGTAAAGACTGGCTTTCAGGGACTTCTCTGGTGGTCCCGTGGTTAAGAATCTGCTTGGCAATGCAGGAGACACGAGTTCGATCCCTGGTCCAGGAAGATTCCACATGCCTCGGAGCAACTAAGCCTCTGTGGCACAACTCCTGAAGCCTGGGTCCTCTAGAGCCTGTGCACCGCAGCTAGAGAGCTGCCCCAGCTTGCCGCAACTGAAGCCCACGTGTAGCAGTGAAGATCCAGCACAGCCATAAATAAATAAAAAATTTTTAAAGTAACATAAAAAAAAAAAAGACTGGTTTTCCATTCAAGGAAGATACAAAGCCCTGAGGGGGCTGAGCAGAGGAGTACATGATCTGACTTACCTTTTTACAAGGATGAAAGTGAGGGTGTTAGTCACTCAGTCGTGTGTGACTCTTTGCAACCCCGTGGACTGTAGCCCACCAGGCTCCTCTGTCCATGGGATTCTCCAGGCAGGAACACTGAGCGGGTTGCCATTCCCTTCTCCTGGGGATTTTCCCAACCCAGGGATCTAATCTGGGTCTCCCACATTACAAGCAGATTCTTTACCATCTGAGCCACCAGGAAGCCCTTTTAAAAGCATGACTCAGACCTATTCGTTTTCAGTGCTATATAGTACTTCATCGTACATGTGTGTGTGTGTGTGGGGGGGGAATAAACAACAATTTACTTGTCCACTCTCCTTCCATAAGCCCTCGCCTGCTCTTTGCAATAATAAGCTGTTACGAACAGCTGTTACGAACAGCTTTCACATCCCCTAGTGTTCCTGGGTGAGCATTTCCATTGGGTGGGGGTACTTACGAGATGAATCAGTGGGATGAACATCATCTTGAACTTCTGACCACTTATTGGATTTCCACCTCCACTTGGATTTCTGACTGATGGATGTAAAATCTGACTTCTGATTTCCTCACTAGCAAGTCTCGTCCTAAAGTCTCCACATATCAGTAAAAGGCAACTCCGTACTTTCTGCTTCCCAGGTCAACACCTTCATGTCCTCCTGACTCTAAACTGTCACCAAATCCTATTAGACTGAACTTACCCTTTCTAATTAGATCCTCCTTGCCTACTACCCTGGTCTAAAGCACCATCATCTCTCACCAGGATTAATCCAATAGTATCTTTTTAAATACAACTCTTAAAATTTTTTAAAATTTATTTATTTTTGGCTGCCCTGGGTCTTTGCTGTGTGCGGCCTTTCTCTAGTTGCGGCGAGCGGGGGGTACTCTCCAGTTGCTGTGCTTGGTCTTCTCATTGCGGGGGCTTCTCTTGTTTTGGAGCACAGGTTCCAGAGCTGTGGCATGCGGGCTTCGTTGCCCCGAAGCATGTGGAATCTTCCCAGAGCAGGGATTGAACCCATGTTCCTTGCATGGGCAGGTAGGACTCCTGTCACAGGACCACCAAGGAAGGCTTAAACTGCATCTTCTTCCTCGGTTTCCCTACAGAGGGAGCTTTTGCAGACCCAAGTCAGGTCAGGACCCTTCCTCTCTCCAATGCAATGGCAGCACCTCCTTCAGAGGAAAACCCTTGGAATGTCCTTGGAATGGCCAATGAGACCATCTGTCTCTTGTTTCCTGTCTGATCCCCTCTCTGTGACTCTGTTGCTCTCGCTGGCCTCTGCTCTGTCCCTGGGACCTGCCGACACCCTGCTGCCTCAGGCCTTTGCACTGGTTGCTATACTAAAATAGCTTCAGTGTTCTGCTTTATTCAGTGTTTGTCTGTTCCCCTTAATAAAAGGCACTTCACAGGCAGGGCGTTTGTATCTCCAGCACCTAGAATGGTGCTTGGCACAGTGTGGGTCCTGGGTGGCTGTTTATTGGATGAATCAATGAGTGGATGAACGTTCTGAGTTATGTAACCTAAGCCAGACAAAGAGGAGGTGACATCAGGAAGGGCAAGAAGCAGGGAGCAGGTGGCAGGGTCAAGGGACAGAAGGCCCTGGGTAGAGTGGGAAGATGGTTGGGTTTGGGGTTCTAGAGGACGGAGAGACAGGAGGGGATGAGAGGGTGCATACCTGGGTCAAGTGATGAAGAGGCTTTCTGTTCTCTGCCCCATTGGCTGCTTTTTCTCAGGAAACTTTGCTGGTTCCTCCTCTCTAGAACTGGAGTGAAGTCATGAAAACTTGTAAAATTAAGTTAATGAAAGTGTTAGTTTCTCAGTCGTGATTGACTCTTTGAGATCGCACAAATTGCAGTCTGCCAGGCTTCTCTGTCCTTGGAATTCTCCAGTCAAGAGTACTGGAGTGGATAACCATTCCCTTCTCCAGGGGATCTTCCCAACCGAGGACTGGACCTGGGCCTCCCGCATTGCAGGCAGATTCTTTACCATCTGAGCCACTGGTGAAGGTCCCAAACTAAGCTAGTACATCTATAAAAATGAAATAGAACAGAATAGGAAATAGCAGAGCTCAACGTGTGTAGGAAGGGTAAGTGTCACGATAAAGCTTTATTTCATTGAGGTTTGTGTACATGGTACATGTGTGTCCTGAGTCACATATGTGGTTGGGTCATAGACAAACAAATTTAAAGCCAGTGGTTCTGAGTGTGGGTGGGGAGATGGAAGAGCTCAGGGGCCAGGCAACTAGAAGGATTTTGTTGTGAATCTTGAAATCATCAATGCTTCCTAGGGGATACTGCTGGAAAGGATAGTTTACCAAGGTCAAAACTCTTCAAGAAATGCCCATGGGTCTGAAAGTGGTCTTTCCTCCTTGTCCAAGATTTCTTATTCTAAATCTTTCCAGTGGTCCTCCAGCCCAGAGCAGCTGGTGGCTCCTTGCCCACCAGTAATTCCAACCTGCCTCAGTATCCTAGCAACCTGCCTCCAATGCTGGGTCATGGTCCTGGGCTGGGTTTCCTCACTCATACACTTCTCACTCTTTCCAAGTATGCTCATCAGGAAAACAGCAGCACAATGTTGAAATGGAGTAGGACCTTATGGCTCTTACCACCCCCCCACCTCATATCCTCTGCCTGCCTTTTGTCTATGGAAAAACTTTAGCCAAACAATAATCAGAGAAGTGAGAAAAGGCAAACACAGGAAAACAATCAAAGGAGACCAAAAAATAATAATTTAGTCATTAAGCATAGTCAAAGGACCTTAGTTCCTCCTCCAGGTTTACAGATAATATTCTGAGCCATATCCTGTGAGCTGTCTTGTAGATACTGAAATCCCCACCACGGGCTGGAATAATTTAACTCCACGATGACCAGACTGTTGCCATGACATAAGCTGCCACAATTCTGAGAATTGGCCTCAAGGAAATGAAAACAAACTGACTATGGAACTGAAGATTAACCGTACTTAAAACAGTCTAGATGATGCTGGTCAGACCACTGATGCCCGATTTCAAGATGACGGTCAGAGCTGACTATGCTGTTTCTGCATGGAGCCCCCTCCCTCTGTCTATGAAAGCTCTGGCCCCTTGACTGTCAGAGCGGGGAGTCACCTTTAGACAGGAGTCTGCTCTCCCCCAGCTGCCTCTGGTTGCTGGCATCCAAACCAAAGCAAACTTCCCTTTTGCGTTTGAGTGGTGAGCGGGCCCCACTTTTGGTCAGTGTCAAGGTCAGTTATCATCTTTGGAGTGCTTCTGTGTGCCCTTCTTGCAACCCTGCAAGGCACACGTTACCTCTTGTTTTATAGAGGAGGGTAGGGGTCCAGAGGTTGAGAGGCTTGTCCAAGGTCACTTAGCATCAGAGGCAAGGTTTGTACTCAGGTCCATCTCACTCGCAGGTGTAGCCGTTGCCAAGCACTTTCCAACCTCCTCTACCAGCTGACCGATCCACTCTCATGGGCCATCTCCACAGCATGAGGTTCAGATTTCATGCTTCAGTACAACTACAAAGCACTCATTTCAGGGATGTTGTGTTTTACAGCTCTGATGCCAATTCTCCAGCAGGAGCTGGGTATCCTACAGTTTAACTGTTCTGACACCACCTACCCAGAGATGGCACCATATTTCACAGGTTGGTGACTCAGTCCCACAAGACTGCCCACCCCACTTCAGATGTCAATGAATGTCCAGGTTGTTACCTGTGCTCCGGCCAACTATACATGAGAGGTTCCCACGATCCCATTGTGGATTCCATTAACTTGCTAGAGTGGCTCAGAGAACTCAGAGAACCGGTTTACTTACTAGATTATGGGTTTATTACAAAGGGCATGAAAGGATATGAGTCAACAGCCAGATGAAGAGATGCATGAAGTGAGGCCTCCAAGGCAGGAGCTTCTGTTCCCGGGGAGCATGGAGCCCAGCACGGTACCCATGGATGTGTTATTATGGTTCACCAGGCTGGAAGCCCTCCAAACCCCACCCTTTCAGGTTTTTATGGAGGCTTTCCTGATGGCTCAGAGGTTAAAGCGTCTGCCTGCAATGTGGGAGACCTGGGTTCGATCCTTGAGTTGGGAAGATCTCCTGGAGAAGGAAATGGCAACTCACTCCAGTATTCTTGCCTGGAGAATCCCATGGACGGAGGATCCTGATGGGCTACATACAGTCCACGGGGTCGCAAAGAGTTGGACATGATTGAGCAACTTCACTTTCTTTCTTTCTTTCATTATGTAAACATAGTTGATTAAAACATTGGCCGTTGGTAGACTCAACCTCTAACACATTTCCTCTTCCTAGAGGTTAAGAGGTGGGGCTGAACTGTCCAACCTTCCAATCCTCCGGTTGGTTGCCCTAGCAACCAGCCCCATCCTTAGGTACTTTCCAAAAGTCACCTCATTTTAACCTCAGGTGTGGCTGAAAGAAATAGGCTAAGATAGTGACACCTTTATTGTTCTTATCACTGAGGAAATTCCAAGGGTTTTCGGAGCTCTGTGCCAGAAACAGGTTGAAAATCAAGTACATTTCTTGCTATAATTCATAGTATCACCAGTTCTCCCACAGTGCTGAAGCATAAACTTTAAAATTCTTGAATGATCAGTCTTCCCTGGTGATCCAGTGGCTAGGGCTCCATGCTTCCAGTGCAGGGGGGGCTAGGTTCAAAATAGCAATTCCACCTAGTGTGTGTCTACTTTGGGCGAGTGCCTTAGGTTTGCACCTTGTAGGTAAACCGGGCCTGTGGGTGGCAGTGTCAAAGCTGTTGCAGGAAGGGAGACCCCTTCCAGGGCCTGAAAGCGGACTCTTGTCTTAACACTCAGAAGTGAATTGTCCCAGGAGACACACATACTGACCAAGCATGACACTTACTAAAGTATCATGACACTTAATAAAGGGAAGGGGCGCTGGGGTGGAGAGCAGTAGGGTAAGGGAACCCAGGAGGACTGCTCTGCCATGTGGGTCAGCCTCAAGTCTTATGATGATGGGGTTAGTTTCTGGGTTGTCTCTGGCCAATTATTCTGACTCGGGGTACTTCCTGGTGGTGCAAGCATTGCTCAGCTAAGATGGACTAAAGCAAGAAGGATTCTGGGAGGTGGAAGGACATGCGGTGTCTCCTTCTGATCTTTCCTGAATTTTTCCGGTTCGTGGTGCCTTGTTAGTTCCACGTTCCTTATCAGGACCTCCTGTCGTAAAATAACTCACACAAATGGTGACCATGGTTCCTGGCCAGGGTGGGTGGTTTCAGGCAGTGTGCCTCCCCTAACAAAGCGACCCTCGGTTGCTGGCCCTGTTCCTGACCTGTGCTCCGTGGGGCAGTGCTCCCGGGCCCTGTGGTGCTGTGCGGCAGCCCCCACACTTCCCTGGTGACTCTCAGGGGAAAGTTGACAGTGACTTCGCGGTACAGAAGGACCTTCGTTCAGTCTCAAATATTAGCCAAGGCTTCCAACTGCAAAGTTACGACCAGTTTCCTTGGTCCTCGAGGGGCCTGCTCCCGGGAAGGTGTGTTGCCAGCTCACCTCTGCTCCCTCAAGTTCTGCTTCTGAGCTCCCAGTTAGTGACGGTTCAGGGACGCCATGCCGACAGTCAGATGCATAAGATAAGGTACTCACAGAACCAGCCTCTTGGCAGGTGGCAGAGGTGCCAGCGGCAGTGGGGACTTGACATCCCTCTGAGCTTCGAGGGCCTGGGAACCCCACCTCCGCCCTCTGTCCCCAGCTTAGGACTTGTAGCTGTTTCCTGTGGTTATTATTTCTGCATTTCCTCGTCCTTTTGATTTTTCAGTCCTCCAAAACTTGTTTAACTAATTCCCTATATTAAATTTGAAGAAGGAATTCATAGGGCCTGGACTCCATCTTAAGCCTGTTCAAGCTGATCATGCTCAGCCACCTTTCCAATGGACTCTGAACTCTGTGTTTAGTGCCTATGAAAACAACAACAGAAGGATAAGACCCCCTCCAGACAGGGGAACCTTGAAGATCGTATCTAGGTTACTCATCGCCTAAGAGAAAACATACACTAATCACCCCTTCCTCCAGACAGGCCATAAATTTTTGTGTATCAATCGGAGTGTAACCTCGGGTTTATTGATTATTGACTAATTGTTTGACTGTTTGAGCACATGAGGACATAGCATGTGAATGATGGAGTTACTGGGATTGTATTTTCCTTGGTTTACGTAAGCCTCAAGGAATTTGGAGTGGTGGGTTCAGACACATACACATGGGGTATAAAAGATTTTCACAAATGCTGGTCGGGGTCCTTGGCTAAGAGGAGACTCTGCCTTGGGCCTGCCTGTGTAATATACTGCACTCCACTATCTGCATTGTCCTTCTGAGTGAGTTTGTTTCCCGGAACGCGAGGCTACAGCAAATTCTCTCTGGTGAATTACCTATTTTGGATTCTGTCTTCTTGACCAGACCGTGGTTGTATATTGGTTATTTAACAGTTTCCATCCCACCACAATTGAGAGCAGATGTAGTAGCTGTAGGTACAGAGTACTGGTGACTCAGTGGTAAAGAATCTGCCTGCCAATGCAGGGGACATGGGTTCGATCGCTGGTCTGGGAAGATTCCACATGCTGTGGGGTAACAAAGCCCATGTGCCACAACTACTGAGGCCTGAGCTCTAGAGCCTGAGAGCTGCAATAAGTAAAAGAAAGCAGATAAAAAAATATACTGAATATAACAGCCAGCGATTTATGAAGGAAATGGTGAAATATTTGCTTATGTCAGCCAGGGTTGGATAAACTACTACTCTCCCTGGGAGAGAGATTTGTACTTAATTGAAGTGCTGTGGCCGTCCTTCTCTGCTTTTGCTTACAGCAAAATGTGCCCAGAATGTCATTCATGGGCCAAACTACTACTAGACAAGAGCTGACTCCAAGTATCAAAACATTCTAAGGCACCCCCACTCTCACTCGGTTACTGAAGCAACCCACAGGTCAGAAGTGTTATCTGTAGGGATGGTTAAGGAGTCAAAAGATAATTGAACGGGGGACTTCCCTGGTGGTCCAGAGGTTAAGAATCCACCTTGCAATGCAGGGGACAGGGGTTCCATCCCTGATCAGGGAAATAAGATCTTATATGCCACGGGGATCTTAGAGAACCCCAAACTAGGGAGTCTGTGTGCTACAACGAAGAGCCTAGGTTCCCTAACTAAGACCTGATGTGGCCAAATAAAATATATTAAAAAAAAAAAAAAAAAGGTAACTGAAGCAAATTACAGCCTGAGAGCTTTTTTTAAAAAAACCATCTGTTCCCTTAACTGGTGTTCTGTAAGATAAGCTCAAGAATTTCTCTTAGTTACCAGTTTCTGTTGATCCTTGTGGGGCAGTTTTCTTTTCCAGAACATCATGTAATTGGAATCACATAATTGATAACCCTTTTTGGATTGACTTCTTTCACTTGGTAATATGCATTTAAGTTTCCTCCAGGTCTTTCTGAAGCTTGATAAGCTTTCTTTCTTTCTATTTGGCCGTGCCTTGTCTTAATTGCAGCATTTGGGCTGTTTAGCTGCAGCATGTGGGATCTTTAGTTGAGGTATGTAGGATCTAGTTCCCTGACCTGGGACTGACCCAGGGCACCTGCATTGGGAGGGCAGTCTTAACCACTGGAATACCAGGGAAGCCCCTCATTTCTTTTTAATTTTCAAAACTACTCTCTGAAATGGGCTTCCCTGGTGGCTCAGTGGGTAAAACGTCTGCCTACAATGCGGGAGACTCTCTGAAATACATTTTATCATCTCCAACTTACACAGGAAGAAACTAAGTCCCAGGCATGTTAATCAAATGCCAGGGGCAGGTCTTTTTAATGTAGATCTGTCTCAATGTCTCTGGCCAGTGGGGGACCAGAATTTGCCACCTCCAAAAGTGTTTCATTGGCATGTTAATTATTTTAAGCTTGTTATTTTCTAAGAAACCGGAGACCTGAAAGAAATGCTGCAAACCAAAGGAGGGGTCCTTCTTTGGTAAGAAACATTGACATTTGTAAGGGAAATCTCCATTTGTAAGGGTGTCTTTCTCATTGTACCAGGAAGAAAATGACCAGATCTCTAGAAACTCTTTGGAGAAGCAATGACTTTAATCTGCATCACAACATTTAACCTTGTTTGCTGAGCTTTCCCCCCCTGGTCCCCTTCCATAACTGGCTCTTCCCAACCCCAGCACCCTGTTTTACCTTCTGCTAAGGATGGTATTTGAGGCGAAGTTTAGTTATGTTTTCTGTGTCTCTCCCGCATAGACAAAAAAAGTTAGAAACTTTTGTTTGATTTTCTCCTGCTAACCTGTCTCGTGCCAATTTAATTCTTATATCATCCAGATGAGCCTGGAAGGCAAAGACAAGGTTTTCCTCCCTGACACCCCCTCCCCATGGTTGTGAGGCTTCTCTAGGCCTGCCTGGGCTTTGTGGTCCTGGGCAAGTCCACATCTCTTTTCTTTGCCTGTTGAGTTCCCCATGTTGAGAATGTAGAATAATCTATGTGTCTCCTTGTAGACTGAAAAGAAAAAAAAAACCACAACGGGCTTAAGAGTGAGGGGATGTATGTATACTTACATACGTGTATGGCAGAAACTAACACAATGTTGTAATTACCCTTCAGTTAAAAATAAGAGGAAAAAAAGCACAACCAAAAAGTTGAGAATCATGTTTTATTCGGTGGATTTTCTGAGGACTTAACACTCAGAAGACAGCCTCTCAGATATCTCTGAGCCACTGCTCTGAAGAGGTGAGTGAGGAGGATAGATAAGCTTTTGCAAAAAAAAAAAAAAAAAAACCCAAGTAGTCAGAACTTCAGGCTTTCCTTGTAGTAACAAATCCACCTGCCAATGAAGGAGATGCGGGTTTGAGCCCTGGTCTGAGAAGATCCCTTGGAGAAGGCAATGGCAACCCACTCCAGTATTCTTGCGTGGGAAATCCCACAGACAGAAGAGCCTGGAGGGCTACAGTCCATGTGGTCACAAAGAGTCAGACACGACTTAGCTACCAAAAAACGACAAAGTTGGAATATCAAAGGATCATTGTTAATTAAAGAAAAACCAGTCATCTCGAGTTAATCAATTTAGCACTTCTCTATATCTGGGAAGATGCAAGAGTCTGGGCCTATTGAAATCACTGTTTTGATGTGCACCTCAGTTATCTGGGGCCAAGATCCTGCTTTCTCCATCCTGAATTCCCTCAGGGTGCACAGTTCGGGGCATCTGCAGTGGCTGATGGCTTATTAGCCTCAATTTTCTTTGTTTACTGATATAGCAGGCAGCATTTTTCATCCACAGCCCCAGATGAGAACTATAACTGGGAGACAGCCTCACAGCTCAGCGGAACTGCTCTGAAGAGGCAGGGGGCATGATGCAGGAGATAAGATGGCCCCAGGCTAAACAGCTATATTCTCCCCTATGGACAAAAACTCCAAGATAAAAGATCTTATCTGGGATAAAGGACCACAAATTCCTCATTCTTGAAGTCAAGGAGGCCTTCCTGACCACACATGCAAAGAAAGGCTATTTGGAGATCAAAAAGGGAAATGATGTCAACCTACCCATAAGGCTCTTTGCTAGAATCCAATCTGGATAAGAGATGTGAGTGCACACATGGTAGGACCCAGAGATAAAGCAAATACAGACTCAGAACCAGACAAAGTAAGAGGACTGGTCAAAGGAAACCTGGAAGAAATGTCCCATAAAAGTGATTCAAACTACCACGAGGGCGTGACTCTTAGCCAGCCTGTGAATCTATGTACACAGACTCTTTTCCTCCTAATAAAGACTTAACTGGCTTACTACTTTCCATCTCTGTGTGGAAATTCATTTGTACACAGCTAGTGGGCCAGGGCCTTGTCTTTGCCCACTGGTTCCTGGTGGTCTAGTGGCCAGGATTTGGTGCTCTCACTGTCTAGGCCTGACCTCGATCTCTGGTTGGGGATCAAAATCTTGCCCCAAGTCACTGCAGGCTGAGGCCACCCAAGATCAGGGAGGTCAGTACATTTATGATTTTATTTATTTATTTAGTCTGTAGTTGCTTTACAGTGTCATGTTACTTCCTGTTGTAGGATGAAGTGAATAAGCCATATGCATACAAATGTGCCCTCCCTCTTGGAACTCCCTCCCAACTCCACCCCTCATCTCACCTGTCTAGGTCATCACAATGGACTGGAATGGGTGAATTTAACTCAGATGACCATTATATCTACTACTGTGGGCAAGAATCCCTTAGAAGAAATGGAATAGCCATCATGGTCAACAAAAGAGTCCGAGATGCGGTACTTGGATGCAATCTCAAAAACAACAGCATGATCTCTGTTTGTTTCCAAGGCAAGCCATTCAATAATGCAGTAATTCAAGTCTATGCCTTGACCAGTAATGCTGAAAAAGCTGAGATTGAACGGTTCTATGAAGACCTAAAAGACCTTCTAGAACTAACATCCCCAAAATGATGGTCTTTTCATTATAGGGGACTGGAATGCAAAGGTAGGAAGTCAAGAAACACCTGGAGTAACAGGCAAATTTGGCCTTCGAGTACAGAATGAAGCAGGGCAAAGGCTAATAGAGCTTTGCCAAGAGAATCCATTGGTCATAGCAAACATCCTCTTCCAACAACACAAGAGAAGACTACACATAAACATCACCAGATGGTCAACACTGAAATCAGATTGATTATATTCATTGCAGCCAAAGATGGAGAAGCTCTATACAGTTAGCAAAAACAAGACTGGGAGCTGACTGTGGCTCAGATCATGAACTCCTTATTGCCAAGTTCAGACTTAAATTGAAGAAACTAGGGAAAACCACTAGACTATTCAGTTATGACCTAAATCAAATCCCTTATGATTACACAGTGAAAGTGAGAAATAGATTCAAGGGATTAGATCTGATAGAATGCGTGAAGAACTATGGATGGAGGTTCGTGACATTCGGGAGGCAGTGATCAAGACCATCCCCAAGAAAAAGAAATGCAAAAAGGCAAAATAGTTGTCTGAGGAGACCTTACAAATAGCTGTGAAAAGAAGAGACGTGAAAGGCAAAGGAGAAAAGGAAAGATATACCCATTTGAATGCAGAGTTCTAAAGAATAGCAGGGAGAGACAAGAAAGCCTTTCTCAGTGATCAGTGCAAAGAAATAGAAGAAAATAACAGAATGGGAAAGACTAGAGATCTCTTCAAGAAAATTAGAAATACCAAGGGAATATTTCATGCAAAGATGGGCACAACAAAGGATAGAAATTTTGTGGACCTAACAGAAGCAGTCCCTTGGACTGCAAGGAGATCCAAGCAGTCCATCCTAAAGGAGATCAATCCTGAGTGTTCATTGGAAAGACTGATGTTGAAGCTGAAGCTCCAATATGTTGGCCACCTGATGCAAAGAGCTGACTCATTTGAAAAGACCCTAATGTTGGGAAAGATTGAAGGCAGGAGGAGAAGGGGATGACAGAGGATGAAATAGTTAAATGGCATCACCAACTCAATGGACATGAGTTTGAGTAAACTCTGGGAGTTGGTGATGGACAGGGAGGCCTGGTGTGCTGTGGTTCATGGGGTCAGAGTCAGACACGACTGAGCAATTGAACTGAACAGAAGCAGGGATATTAAGAAGAGGTGGCAAGAATACACAGAAGAGCTATACAAAAAAGATCTTCAAGACCTAGAGAATCATGATGGTGTGATCACTCACCTAGAGCCAGACACCCTGGAATGTGAAGTCAAGTGGGCCTTAGGAAGCATCACTACAAACAAAGCTAGTGGAGGTGATGGAATTCCAGTTGAGCTATTTCAAATCCTAAGAGATGATGCTGTGAAAGTGCTGCACTAAATATGTCAGCAAATTTGGAAAACTCAGGAGTGGCCACAGGACTGGAAAAGGTCAGGTTTCATTCCAATCCCTAAGAAAGGCAATGCCAAAGAATACTCAAACTATTGCACAATTGAACTCTTCTCACACACTAGCAAAGTAATGCTCAAAATTCTCCAAGCCAGGCTTCAAGAGTACTTGAACCATGAACTTTCAAATGTTCAAGCTGGATTTAGAAAAGGCAGAGGAACCAGAGATCAAATTTCCAACATCGGTTGGATCACTGAAAAAGGAAGAGAGCTCCAGAAAAAACATCTACTTCTGCTTTATTGACTATGCCAAAGTCTTTGACTGTGTGGATCACAACAAACTGTGGGAAATTCTTAAAGAGATGGGATTAGCAGAGCACCTGACCTGCTTCCTGAGAAATCTGTATGCAGGTGAGGAAGCAACAGTTAGAACAGGACATGGAACAACAGACTGGTTCCAAATAAGGAAAGGAGTAAGTCAGGGCTGTATATTGTCACCCTGCTTATTAAACTTACATGCAGAGTACATCATGAGAAATGCTGGGCTGGATGAAGCACAAGCTGGAGTCAAGATTGCGGGGAGAAATAGCAATAACCTCAGATATGCAGATGACACCACCTTTATGGCAGAAAGTGAAGAAGAACCAAAGAGTCTCTTGATGAAAGTGAAAGAGGAGAGTGAAAAAGTTGGCTTAAAGCTCAACATACAGAAAACTAAGGTCATAGCCTCTGGTCCCATCAGTTCAGTCCAGTTGCTCAGTCATGCCGACTCTTAGCCACCCCATGAATTGCAGCACGCCAGGCCACCCTGTCCATCACCAACTACTGGAGTTCACCCAAACTCATGTCCATCAAGTTGGTGATGCCATCTAGCCATCTCACCCTCTGTCATCCCCTTCTCCACTTGCCCCCAATCCCTCCCAGCATCAGAGTCTTTTCCAATGAATCAACTCTTCACATGAGGTGGCCAAAGTATTGGAGTTTCAGCTTTAGCATCAGTCCTTCCAAAGAACACCCAGGACTGATCTTTAGAATGGACTGGTTGGATCTCCTTGCAGTCCAAGGGACTCTCAAGAGTCTTCTCCAACACCACAGTTCAAAAGCATCAATTCTTCGGAGCTCAGCCTTCTTCACAGTCCAACTCTCACATCCATACATGACCACTGGAAAAACCATAGCCTTGACTAGATGGACCTTTGTTGGCAAAGCAATGTCTCTGCTTTTTAATATGCTATCTAGGTTGGTCATAACTTTCCTTCCAAGGTATAAGCGTCTTCTAATTTCATGGCGGCAATCACCATCTGCAGTGATTTTGGAGCCCCCCAAAATGAAGTCTGACACTGTTTCCACTGTTTCCCCATCTATTTCTCATGAAGTGATGGGACCAGATGCCATGATTTTCGTTTTCTGAATGTTGAGCTTTAAGCCAACTTTTTCACTCTCCTCTTTCACTTTCATCAAGAGACTCTTTAGTTCTTCTTCACTTTCTGCCATAAGGGTGGTGTCATCTGCATATCTGAGGTTATTGATATTTCTCTCAGCAATCTTGATTCCAGCTTGTGTTTCTTGCAGCCCAGCGTTCCTCATGATGTACTCTGCATAGAAGTTAAATAAGCAGGGTGACAATATACAGCCTTGACGGACTCCTTTTCCTATTTGGAACCAGTCTGTTGTTCCATGTCCAGTTCTAACTGCTGTTTCCTGACCTGCATATAGGTTTCTCAAGAGGCAGGTCAGGTGGTCTGGTATTCCCATCTCTTCCAGAATTTTCCACAGTTTATTGTGATCCACACAGTCAAAGGCTTTGGATAGTCAATAAAGCAGAAATAGATGTTTTTCTGGAACTCTTGCTTTTTCCATGATCCAGTGAATACTGGCCATTTGATCTCTGGTTCCTGTGCCTTTTCTAAAACCAGCTTGAACATCGGGAAGTTCATGGTTCATGTATTGCTGAAGCCTGGCTTGCAGAATTTTGAGAATTACTTTACTAGCATGTGAGATGAGTGCAATTGTGCGGTAGTTTGAGCATTCTTTGGCATTGCCTTTCTTTTGGATTGGAATGAAAACTGACCTTTTCCAGTCCTGTGGCCACTCCTGAGATTTCCAAATTTGCTGGCATATTGAGTGCAGCACTTTCACAGCATTATCTTCAGAATTTCAAAGAGCTCAACTGGAATTCCATCACCTCCACTAGCTTTGTTTGTAGTGATGCTTTCTAAGGCCTGCTTGACTTCACATTCCAGAATGTCTGGCTCTAGGTGAGTGATCACACCATCATGATTATCTTGGTCGTGAAGATCTTTTTTGTACAGTTCTTCTGTGTATTCTTGCTACCTCTTCTTAATATTTTCTGCTTCTGTTAGGTCCATACCATTTCTGTCCTTTATCGAGCCCATCCTTGCATGAAATGTTCCCTTGATATCTCTTTTCTTGAAGAGATCTCTAGTCTTTCCCATTCTGTTGTTTTCCTCTAATTCTTTGCATTGATCGCTGAGGAAGGCTTTCTTATCTCTCCTTGCTATTCTTTGGAACTCTGCATTCAGATGCTTATATCTTTCCTTTTCTCCTTTGCTTTTCGCTTCTCTTCTTTTCACAGCTATTTGTAAGGCCTCCCCAGGCAGCCATTTTGCTTTTTTGCATTTCTTTTCCATGGTGATGGTCTTGATCCCTATCACCTGTACAATGTCACGAACCTAAGGAAATGGCAATCCACTCCAGTATTCTTGCCTGGAGAATTCCATGGGCGGAGAATCCTAGTAGGTTACAGTCAACAGGGTCGCAAAGAGTCGGACACGACTGAGCGACTTCACCTCACCTCCGTCTATAGTTCATCAGGCACTCTATCAGATCTAGTCCCTTAAATCTGTTTCTCACTTCCACTGTATAATCATAAGGGATTTGATTTAGGTCATACCTGAATGGTCTAGTGGTTTTCCCTACTCTCTTAAGTTTAAGTCTGAATTTGGCAATGAGTTCATGATCTGAGCCACAGTCAGCTCCCAGACTTGTTTTTGGTGACTGTATAGAGCTTCTCCATCTTTGGCTGCAAAGAATATAATCAATCTGATTTCAGTGTTAACCATCTGGTGATGTCCATGTGTAGAGTCTTCTCTTGTGTTGTTGGAAGAGGGTATTTGCTATGACCAGTTTGTTCTCTTGGCAAAACTCTATTAGCCTTTGCCCTGCTTCATTCCATATTCCAAGGCCAAATTTGCCTGGTCCCATCACTTCATGGCAAATAGATAGGGAAGCAATGGAAACAGTGACAGACTTTGATTTTTTGGGCTCCAAAATCACTGCAGATGGTGACTGCAGCCATGAAATTAAAAGATGCTTACTCCTTGGCAGAAAAGTTATGCCCATCCTAGACAGCATATATGCAGAGTACATCATAAGAAACGCTGGGCTGGAAGAAGCACAGGCTGGAATCAAGATTGCCGGGAGAAATATCAATAACCTCAGATATGCAGATAATACCACTTTTATGGCAGAAAGTGAAGAGGAACTAAAAAGCCTCTTGATGAAAGTGAAAGAGGAGAGTGAAAAAGTTGGCTTAAAGCTCAATATTCAGAAAACTAAGATCATGGCATCTGGTCCCATCACTTCATGGGAAATAGATGGGGAAACAGTGGAAAGTGTCAGACTTTATTTTTTTGCGCTCCAAGATCACTGTAGATGGTTACTGCCGCCATGAAATTAAAAGATGCTTACTCCTTGGAAGGAAAGTTATGACCAACCTAGACAGCATATTAAAAAGCAGAGACATTACTTTGTCAACAAAGGTCCATCTAGTCAAGGCTATGGTTTTTCCTGTGGTCATGTATGGATGGGAGAGTTGGACTGTGAAGAAGGCTGAGCTCTGAAGAATTGATGCTTTAGAACTGTGTTGCTGGAAAAGACTCTTGAGAGTCCTTGGACTGCAAGGAGATCCAACCAGTCCATTCTGAAGGAGATCAGCCCTGGGTGTTCTTTGGAAGGAATGATGCTGAAGCTAAAACTCCAGTACTTTGGCTACCTGATGTGAAGAGTTGACTCATTGGAAAAGACTCTGATGCTGGGAGGGATTGGGGGCAGGTGGAGAAGGGGACAACAGGGGGTGAGATGGCTAGATGGCATCACCGACTCGATGGACGTGAGTTTGAGTGAACTCCAGGAGTTGGTGATGGACAGGGAGGCCTGGCGTGCTGCGATTCATGGGGTCGCAAAGAGTCGGACACGACTGAGCAACTGAACTGAACTGAAGACAGCATTTTAAAAAGCAGGGACTTTGCCAACAAAGGTTCATCTAGTCAAAGCTATGGTGGGCTGCTGTCTATGGGCTCGCACAGAGTGAGAAACAACTGAATCGACTTAGCAGCAGCAGCAGCATGGCTCTTCCAATAGTCCTGTATGGATGTGAGAGTTGGACTATAAAGAAAGCTGAGTGCCAAGGAATTGATGCTTTTGAACTGTGGTGTTGAAGAAGACTTTTGAGAGTCTCTTGGACTGCAAAGAGATCCAACTAGTCCATCCTAAAAGAAATCAGTCCTGAATATTCATTGGAAGGACTGATGCTGAAACTGAAACTCCAATACTTTGGCCACCTAATTCGAAGAACTGACTCATTTGAAAAGATCCTGATGTTGGGAAGATTGAAGGTGGGAAGAGAAGGGGACAAGAGAGGATGAAGTGGTTGGATGGCATCACCGACTCAAGGACATGAGTTTGAGTAAACTCCAGGAGTCCATGATGGACAGGGAGGCCTAGTGTTTTGCAGTCCATGGGGTCGCAAAGAGTTGGACATGACTGAGCCACTGAACAACACGAGGGGTGGGGGCTGGCCCTGCCCAGTGTATGTATTTCTTATTCTCAAAGTCTGGAGACCTCCCTGACCACATGTGCACAGAAACCGTCCTTGGAGGTCAAAGGGGAGTGATGCTAACTAATGCTGGTCTACCCTGAGGCCTTTGTGGTAGAATCCAGCTTGACTGAGAGATGTGTGCATACATACGGGATGATCCTGAGATAGATGAAATATGGACTGTGAACCAGGCAAATCAAAATGATTAGCCAAAGGAAACCTGGAAGAAATACACCAAAAAAGTAATTCAAACTGCCAGGAGGATGCGACTCAGTGACTCGCTCTTCCGCCTGAGTCCAACTGTGTGCCTATCCATACATACTGTACACTTTGTCCTCTTTATAAATTTTACTTACTTCACAGCTTTCTGTCTTTGTGTAAATTGTTTTCTGCAAAGCCAAAGGGCTGGGGCTTTGTTACTGACCACTGGTCTAGTGGTTAGGATCTGGTATGTTTACTGCCGAGACCTGTCCTCAGTCTTGGGCTGGGAACCGAAGCCCTGCTTCAAGGCATTGCAGACCAAGGTCACCCAAAAGCTTATCAAAGGATTTATTACTTTCTGAAACTAAGGAGAACACTGGGGGTCTTTTTCAAAGTAGGGTTGGTAGCTCCAATGGTAAAGAATCTGTCTGCAGTGCAGGAGACCTGGGTTTGATCCCTGAGCAGGGAAGATGCCCTGGAGAAGGCAATGGAAACCCACTCCAGTATTCTTGCCTGGGAAATCCCATGGACAGAGTATAGTCCGTAGGGTCGCAGGGTTGGACACGGCTGAAGCGATTTAGCACATTCCCCAAATAGCAAAATCTGGGAAGATTTACACTAAGAGTCCATGCATATTGACTAAGAGGCCTGAGCAGAGGAGAGTTCAGCATAGAATTGGGGCAAAGGTTGACAGTATTTGCTCTTTCTTATCTGGCTTATTCTGCTTGGCAACATGTCTTCAACGCTCATCCTTATTGCACCCTGTGTTCGAACTTCATTTCTTTTGAAGGTAAAATAATATTCCATTTTAAGGAATATTATTGTGTATCCCTTCATCTGTTGACTGACATTTGGGTTGTTCCCACCTTTTGGTTATTGTGAACAATGGTGCTGTGAACATTGGTGTTCTGAATTCTTATTGTCTCTTTTTATATTTTTTAATGTTAAGATAGAGCCCAAACAGAAACAAGAAGTGGAGAATAAAGACAGGATTCCTACGCTTCTGTACTCTCCCCTGCCCCCAACCTCATGTTGTTTATCTCACTCTGTCATAATTGCTGGCTTGATGCTCTGAACAGCTCGCTAGATTGCAGACTGAGTGAAGACTCTCCCACAAGGTGGCCTGGTGAGATTGAATGACACCCCCAGCATCCCCTTGCCCCTCCTTTCTGGTTAGCACCACTAGGGGTGGGGGTAGAAGAGCAGGGGTTGGGTCTCTCACACAAATTGCTACTGCTTTCCTGGCTCACTCAGCTTCTCCATGTCCCAGCCTGTGTGTTTGGCTCCATCACATCAGATCCCAGCCTCTGCAGGACCCACAGCACCAGTATCAAGCACCAGAACGGGGTGCAGGGGCTTCTGTGGTGGTCCAGTGGCTAAGACTCTGTGCTCCCCATGCAGGGGGCCTGGGTTCGATTCCTAGTCGGGAAATTGGTCCCACATGCTGCAACTAAGAGTTCAGATGCCATGACTAAGACCCGGCACAGAAAAATAAAGAAAAGAATAAGAGGAGATTCGGATTTGTTGTCCTCATGGGATTCACGTGTTCCCTTTCACCCATGTTACATCCATTTGTGCTTCCTGACTCTCTGCCCGTGGGCGTCGAGTTCCAACGTCGGGGCAAAGACAATAGTCTTACAGAGACTGCTTAACCAGCTCTTGCGGTTGGGTAAGGTCAAATCCCTTAGAAAAGTATTTAATATTCTGCATCTCTGTTTAAACCCTGATGGGTATATCCTCATGTATTCAACCAACAAATTTGGAGTACCTACCATGGACTAGACAATGGGTCCTGGGGGTACTGCAACCGCCGCCAAGTCACTTCAGTCATGTCCGACTCTGCGACCCCATAGACGGCGGCCCACCAGGCTCCCCCGTCCCTGGGATTCTCCAGACAAGAACACTGGAGTGGGTTGCCATTTCCTTCTCCAATGCATGAAAGTGAAAAGTGAAAGTGAAGTCACTCAGTCATCTCTGACTCTTAGCAACCCCATGGACTACAGCCCACCAGCCTCCTCCGTCCATAGGATTTTCCAGGCAAGAGTACTGGAGTGGGGTGCCAATGCGGCAGGGAGTAAAACAAAGACTGCCATCAGGGAGCTCATGTTTATAGTTGTATCCTCCAGACACATTGTATTGCTGCAAGAAAAGTCCTGGGCTAGGTTCCAGGGTTGATGTGTGAACAATGGTGAGATCTGGACCAAAATTCCTTCATCTCTCGATGTCCTGATGTCTTCACTAGTAAAACAGGGAGACCAACCTTCCCACCTACTTCTCATCCAAGGACAGAGCCAGGCCTTCCCTGGTGGTCCATTGATTAAGAGTCTGCCTTCCAATGCAGGAGACGTGGGTTTCATACCTGGCCGGGGAACTAAGATCCCCCGTAACTCGGGGCAACTAAGCCTGTAGTGAGCTGCAATGAAAGATCTAGCATGCTGAAATTAAGACCCAGTGCAATCAAGTAACTAAGCAAATATTGCAACAAAACAAGGGACTTCCCTGGTGGACCAGTGGCTTAGATTCTGTGCTCAAAATGCAGAGGGCTCAGGTTTAATCCCTGGTCAAGCAACTAGCTCCCACATGCCGCAACTAAGGCCTGGCATAGTCAAATAAATAAATATTCAAACAAAACACAGAGCAAAGAGCAGGTGAAAGATGCCTGAAAAAATGAGCAGCTCTAAAAAATTAAAAGAGGCAAAACTCCAAAACCAGTTTGGAATGTTGTCATCATCTTTTATTATGTATCAAATTGTCTTTAACATTAAGTTACAATCTGATTAAACTTGATAGACATTTTTATCTATTTAAAGACACACAAAAAATCTCGCTATGTACAATATCTTTTGTCTAGAGTCTAGCAAACATAGTACCTTTCATTGCAGGATTTCTGCTTAATATAATAAGCAAAAACAAATGACCAAAAAATATATATATTTATATAAAACCAAAGCAAACCCAAATCCCCAAGTCCCTTAACTACAAACATCAATGTTGAAGAAAGCATTAAAAACACAAACATAGAATAACTTTCTTTGTTTAGAAATGCAGAATGAATACTAGAGTTAGTGGCAAAGGAAAAAAAAAACCCATGAAAACAGAATCCTGTGAAAATAACCAGCGGTCTTCACGGGTGAACGTTCCTGCTCAGGGCACAAAGCTCGACTCTAGACCATGTCTCGGTTTCTGCGGATGGCACAACACAGGATCATGCTGAAAACCATGCCGAATATCTGGAAGACAGGAAGAGGTGTGAGGGCCTGCCTGACTTTCTGCTGGAAGGTGGAGGGAGAGGGGGAGATGGGAGCCATTGAGGTCTGACAAACGACAAGCAGGTAGGAAAGTGAAGGGGTTCCGGTGGTCCAGTGGTTAAGACTCCACACTTCCACTACACAAGCCAGCTCCTGTGAACTCTCAGTGTGAGACACGCCCAGAGCTAAATTTAATGGTCAAATTCCAACTATTCCAATACCCTCATGAGACGTTCACTTTCCTCTTGTGCCTGTCTGTGTTTCATATTCTAGTTTTACTTTTTTTTTAAATTAAAAAAAAAAGTTTTTTTTGGCCACACCACGTGACCTGCGGGATCTTAGTTCCCCAACCAGGGAATGAATCTGTGACCCCTGCAGTGGAAGTGTGGAGGAGTCTTAACTACTAGACTACCAGGAAGTCCTTATATTTTTGTGCTTTTTACTCAAAGTGGCTTCAAGGCTTTCCTAGATTCAGATGAGGGGTGCCAATTACCACTAAGAGAGGAAGTGGTTCTCTCTCGGAGAGTCTTTGCAATGGACAGAGGAGGGCTGTGTTCCCTACCGAATCTCATCACTCCCTCGTGGGGGCTCCCCTGGGGAACCTGATGGCCCCTGATGACTTCTGGGGATTGATTGGCAAGAGAGAGATGGTTGGAAACTTTCGGTCCCATTCTAGTTGTTCACCTTTGGGTGTCTTTCTGGCCATAGCAGGAGGTGAGACACTTCACATCCATGTTGCTTTTACTGAAACTGCTTTCAGAGAACAAAGAAAAGCAGCTGCTTTTTGTGAAAACATGTCCTGAAGATTATCTGGGTATCACTAGCAGGATGTCTGGGTGACCTACATCCTTATTGCTCCAAGTGTGGCCCGTGGACCAAACACAGTGGAATTACCTTGCATTCATTCCTGAAACCTTTAAGGTAGTGGGAATGGATTCTGGAGAAACACTGACTTCAAGTCTCAGTTGCTTCACTCCTGACCTCAGAGACTCTGATCAATGTACTTAACCTCTCTCTTTCTCTCTAGAATCTGTAAAACGGGAATATGAATAGTTTCCACCTCATGGGTATGGCAAGGGTTAGATATGTTGATAAATTCATGGATTAGTGAAAACAGTGCCTGGTCAGAGTAAGAGCTTCATAATGGTCAGAGTAAGAGCTTCATAAATTGTAATTACTAAGGTTTTTTCCCAAAGCCCCTGACACTCACCATCACCACGGCAATCCCAATACCCACAGCACCGATGATGTGGAATTTGCTTCGGAAGATCTCGTCGATGGCTTCAGGGCAGGACTTAGTGGGGAAACCAAGACCCAGATCAACACAGCACTACTCCAGGCTCACCCCCTCCCTCCATGGCACTCATCTGACCCCTGGGGTGCTGTGGTTCCAAAGCGTGGGCTGGGGACTGGCTGATGGATGGAAAGGAGAACCAGGAAAGGGATCCCCAAGTTTGGGCAAGAAAACACGGAAGGAAGAGGGGTGAGCCCCTGCTTTGGGATCTGTGTCTTATCTGGCCATAGGGTTTTTATTATTGTTGGTTGCTAAGTTGTGTTCAACTCTTTTGTGACCCCATGGACTGTAGCCCACCAGGCTCCTCTGTCCGTGAAATTTTCCAGACAAGAATACTGGAATGGGTTGCCATTTCCTTCTCCAGGGGATGTTCCCGACCCAGGGACTGAACCTGCGTCTCCTGGATTGGTAGGCAGATTCTTTACCGTTGAGCTGTCAGGGAAGCCTGGTCATAGAGTTACTTCTTATTACTATTATGGAAGTTTGTACATTTGCTCCAGCTCACATGCACGAGCTGCTCACAAGTCTAGAAGGCAAGAGTCCAGGCCTGGGAGCACCCGCTATGCAAGATGGCTGGATGGAGGCCCAGTGGCTGTAGGCAGCTAAAATGCTTTGCTACTTCTCCGGTCTCTGATTGCTGCCCTGGAGGAATCAGAGACCCAGGGCAGGGGAGAAACGAGACAGCCACCCTGGGTGCTTCCCACGGGGAAGAGGTGTTTAGAAGCACCACAGTGGTGTCCTCACAGATCAAGGGAGCTGAAGGCATGTCCGCTTTGGTGGGATTTACCTAGAG
The DNA here is from genome assembly GCF_014754425.2 of Oryx dammah. Classification (NCBI taxonomy): domain Eukaryota; kingdom Metazoa; phylum Chordata; class Mammalia; order Artiodactyla; family Bovidae; genus Oryx; species Oryx dammah. Next base: position 15,821,611 of record NW_024070213.1, on the reverse strand, counting down.
CAGCTGGGCTAGGCACAAGGTCTTGTGCTAAGCTTACCTTCGCTTTCAAGCCCTCAACTAAAGTCTTTGGGGGGCAGGTGTCGGTGAAAAATTGTTCTACCACCCCGGTCATACCACAGCAGTCCAGCTGCAGAGAGAAGGACAGGGTTGGGGGTTAGAGAGACAGGATAACCAGGACTGAAGCAAGTTCAGGAAAAAGTCAGTGGGGAGGGGACGCTGATGTACCGCAGTGTGGATGGCTCTCAGCGTCTCCCGCTGGGGCTCGTCCTTGTTCTTCAGCTTGTTGTAGGTGTCCTCGTAAAACTTCTGCACTTCCTTGATCACCTGGGAAACAGACAAGAGATGAGCAGGGATGGATTCTTTATGAACAAATGTCACCTGTTCCATTTGCTCACATGCAGCCACAAATTCCCCTGCTCTGAAAAGTCACAGGGCAGATGCATCACTGGGCTAGGACAGCCCCCTCAGGGTCTCTGGGGTCCCCCATCTCCTCCCACATCCTCTAGGAACCCCTCCGGCCATCTCCACTTCTGCTTGCACCTTCGGTTGGCCCCTGTAGCCCCACCTGGCTCTTTCCCTTCTACCGAGAAAAAGAAAATTAAATTGCCTCAATATAAGGAATGAAAAGCAAGAATCCTACTCCTGATCCAGCTAGTTCTTTTTCCTTCTAGCTTCCATCTTTTCCCTTCACTATGAGACTGTGTGACTTTTGGTAAATTACCAAACCTCTCTGCACGAGTTTCTGCATATGTGAATGGAGATCGTAATGGTCCTAACCCCAGAGGTTATCTTGAAGAGTTACTGGCAATATTGCATTAAGCCTGTAGCACAGTGTCTGGTGCAGAGTACATATGGGATAAAAACTGGCTATTATATTATAACAGAAGGAGATACTCTTATCCTCCTGCACCTGGGCACATCTCCATTTAACAAATGCTTGTCCCCTGCTCCCCACCCCCAAAACCAGAACTGATCAACAACCAGCATTTCCCATAGCAGCTTTCATAATTAGCCTTTCCTACCTCCATGGCTATCATCTGGATAATTAAATCTTTTTCTCCCCCCCTTCCCCACCTCCCGTCCCCACATCCACTGTCTCTCTTCTTTCGCCCTTCCTGCTAAATATGACGCGACATCTCTCCCTAAAACACTGCTATGATGGAGCCCCACCCAGGCCCCCCACCCAGCCCACACCCAGCTGTGCTCAGACCCTTTCTTTGCCAGGAATCCCCTGCTTCCACCAACTTTCCTCCTGACACCCCCTCTCTCCATCGAGGTTTTGGTCAATGTCTCCCTCTCCATGAAGCCAGAGGAGACACCCCTCGCCTACCTACTCCAGCTTTTCAAATCCTATGGGGTTTCTGGATATAAATGATTTTTGTAACACCAGTCAGTCCTTATCCCACATGGAGTGGCAAAGTTGCTTGAAACCCGGCGCACAGCTCATTTATCTCTGGACCCCGCAGAGAGTGTGGCATAGCTCTTGGCTGCTGGTGGCATGTGTTTATAAACTAGGAGAGGGGAACTAGGCCACACAAAGCATTATTTTCCTGAGCTGTGTACCAGAGAAGTTGGGGGAGTGCTGTAGAGGTGTGAGAGGCAGACACCAGCCCTACCATACTGCCTGACCCCTTCTCTATGATAGCGCCTGGGAGGCTGGTGCTCACTCCCATCCCCTGCCCTGGGGAGCTCCTGTTAGAGGCACGTTTGATGGCTTAAGGGTGACCCAAGTGACCAGCCAGGATACCTTTCTGCCGCCATCACCCCTACGACCCCGACTCCTAAGAGGTCTTAAGGGAAAACCTACCTCCTCCTTGTGGGAATATCCCCAGATGGCTGCAGCTACTTCAATGGCAAATATCACCAAGAGAAAGCTGAAGAACTGGAAGAGAAAGGGCTGGAGTTAGGCGCAGGCCCAGCCAGCTGGCTGAAACAAGCAGAGGGCATTTTGGAGACCAGGCTTCTGGGGACCTGGCATCGAGGGCTGGAAGGGATGCCTGGAAGGGGCAGGAGGAGGTTCAGAGCTGCCAGCGCTTGGCCAAGGCCAGGAGCAGGGAAAAGCCACAGGGGGAAAGCATCAGAGACCCCAGACTAGTATTTGTTTTTTTTTTTTTTCTCACAAAGCAAGAGACTTGGGGTTGGGGAGGGGTGCCGTTGGGGAGAGCAGGAGAATAAGGGAACGCAGGACTGCTCTGCCACGTGGCTTGAGTCTTTGCTTTTAAGGTGACGGGATTAGTTTCCGGGTCAGAACTGGTATTTCCAAAGGTGTTAATGAAGAGGCGGTGATTAAAAAAAAAAAACCTCACACGCTCACAAAACCCAGAGATGTGAGGAAAGAAGGAAGTGAATACACTCTGGAGTTTGAGGAGAACTATAACACAACTTTGAAACAAGAAGAGGAGGTGAAGGCATCTGTGGATTCAGGCAAACATGGGCATTGAAAAAGAGATAAACAAAATCCTGGCATTTAGTTGCCCAAGGGAAGTGACAAGACAGTGGCTTCAGGAAGGAAGAGGCCCTAGCGTGTTACCACAGAGGGCAGGAGACGTGTGGGGATAGGGCCCTGGGGACCCGCCCCACCCCGCCCCACCCGCTGGTCTACAGGATCCTGGGAGGGGCACCTGGGAGGCCAGGGGCAGTGGGCACACAGGGGACACTCACCAATCCCAGCATGCACTGGGACTCCTGCACGGCTCCGCAGCAGCCCAGGAAGCCCACCACCATCATGAGTGCACCGGCTCCGATCAGAATATACACTCCTGGGGGGACAGGGCAGGGTTAGGGGGAGGCCCAGTTGCTTCTTGATCCCCCCGCTTCCTCTCCCACATCCTCACTGGCCTGCATCCAAGCTCCATCTCCCAATCAGCCTCCTCCACCTCTGTGGGCAAGTCTTCTCCTGCCTCTGTGACCTGCCCATCAAGCCCCCTCTCCCACTTGACCCTCAGCCCTCCAGCAAGGTGCCCACTGCCCCCCCCCGACCCAGGACAGGGAACATCCACGGGACCTCCAATATTTTACTCAGGACAGACTGGTCCAGTTGATCAGCTGTTTCCAGTTGGGATGGATCCACTCCTGCTAAATTAGACCCTCCGAACTAGGGGGACTAACTTCCCGGGGACTTTGACAAGCATCCCGCTGACCTCTTTACCTGACGGAAGAGGCTGTCAGAGCAAGCCTTCATTAGGAAGGGGCTGTGCACACACAGACAACCATGCTCTGGGAGGGCAGCTCAACCAGATTCCCAGAGGGGATGCCTGACGGCAGGTGGGAGCCAGGCACGTGCAGTTAACAGCATCCAAGGGCAAGAGAACCCTGCTTCAGTCCCAACTCTGCTTCTAACTGCTGTGTGATCTTGGGTAAGACACTTTCCCTCCCTGAGTCTCAATTTCCTTACAAGTAAAACGAGAAGTTGGTTGCTGCTGCTGCTGCTGCTGCTAAGTCGCTTCAGTCATGTCCGACTCTGTGACCCCAAAGAAGCCTACCAGGCTTCCCCGTCCCTGGGATTCTCCAGGCAAGAACACTGGAGTGGGTTGCCATTTCCTTCTCCAATGCATGAAAGTGAAAAGTGAAAGTGAAGTTGCTCAGTCATAGCCGACTCTTAGTGACCCCATGGGCTGCAGCCCACCAGGCTCCTCCGTTCATGGGATTTTCCAGGCAAGAGTGGGGTGCCATCGCCTTTTCCGGTTGGTTGCTAGGAAATTTCAAAAGATGCCTTCTAGCACACCAATGGGATCTTACAGCTGCAATTCAGTCACCGTAGTTTAAGCATCCAAAGGATCCTCTTTGGTAAAGGGAGGTTGAATGACATGGTTTGTAAACACTCAGTTGGGTGTCTGATGGAGAAGGGTGGTTGAGAGGCTGTGAGTTCTACAACTCTGGCCTGGAACGGGGAACACAGGCTTGGCCCTAGTCATTCCATACTCCCCCCAGGGAACACCCAGAGAGGCCCAGCATGCAGTTATCTTCTTGAGAAGCACAGCTGTCTTGCAGTGACCATCCTCTTAACCCAGCTCCCTCCTCCATCCCCCATGGCCCCACGGGAAAACTGGCAAAAATGTCCCAGGCCTCCCCAGCTTGCAGGCAGGCATGTTCTGTCCACTCCTGGGAGGGGCGACTGTCACATGTGAGAAGATCAGTTCTGAAGACCAAATGCCTGGCTTTGAAAACCGGCTCTATGACCCAGGGAAATCCACTTCACTGTCAGTGCAACAGCTTTCCATCTGCAATCCAGGGGTGAGAAAAATGCCTGCCTCCAGGACTGCCTTGAGGATCAGGGGATGTGTTCCAAGCGCACACGAGTGCTAGCTACTGTTTATTTTTCTAACTTAAGCTTTAAAAATCGGTATATTTTTATTAAGGTATGGATGATATACAGTCAGGGCTTCCCTGGTGGCTCAGACAGTAAAGAATCTGCCTGCAACGCAAGAGACCTGGGTCAGGAAGATCCCCGGGAGAAGGGAATGGCAACCCACTCCAGTATTCTTGCCTGGAGCATCCCCATGGACAGAGGGGCCTGGAGGGCTACAGTCCACGCGGTTGCAGAAGGGTCAGACACAACTGAGTGACTAAACAACAGCAACAAAAGATGTACAATCAACAACTGTCAATCTTAACAACAGGAAGGATGGACGACAATCGTGAGTAATCATGACTGTCAGGGTGATTTTCACAGGCGTCCCTGCTGTCCTCTCCCTGGGACCAGGGAGACTGCCCTGAAGCAGGGATGCTCCCCACAATACACAACAGGATGGGGCGATGAGAACCCTCTCCCGCCGGCAGGTGTCACAGTGATTTCACTGCCCCCATCTGTGCCCTCCACTCAGCCGGAACCGTGCAGCCAGCAAACCACGCAGCAGGCCCGCAGCTGAGGCTCACCGGCAGCACAGCGCGGAGCGCACACAAGGGAGCGTTTGTCCTCGGCTCGTCCCCCCACATCTGTTGTAATGTCAGGTCACGTGGGCTGGCTGGCAGACCCTGATGAATATGGGTATTGTTCCCGTGCACGTCCAGCCAGACTGGGCAAGGGGACAAATGCAGCTTGTCCTCAACTCAAGTCCACCCTTCTAGTCCTCCACTCCGTGGGCCCACAGGCTGGACCGCCCCGCCCACACACAGGGGCCGAGGGAGAAACGGCAGTGCTTTTGGGCCTGGACTCCAAGGTGTGGACCCCAGCAAGCGGGGGCAGTAAACTGGGCCCCTGTCTCTCCCCATCGCCTCCTCTCTCTGCATCAGGGCATGACAACGAAGGATGAGGTCACCCATTTGAGTTCCACTGCAGGGGCTGAGTAAATAGGGCATATTAAGAGTTCAAACTAGTCAATCCTAAAGGAAATCAACCCTGAATATTCATTGGAAGGACTGATGCTGAAGTTGAAGCTCCAGTCCTTTGGCCACCTGATGAAAAGAGTAGATTCGTCGGAAAAGACCCTGATCCTGGGAAAGATTGAAGGCAGGAGGAGGATGAGATGGTTGGATGGCATCATCGACTCACTGGACATGAATATGAGCAAACTCTTGGAGATGGTGGAGAACAGAGGAGCCTGGCATGCTGGAGTTCACTGAGTTGCAAAAAGTGACTTAGCGACTGAACAACAAAAATTAAAGAGATCAAAAGGATTTACAAGCCCATAAAATAAGAGTTGAGTGGGGATGATCAGACAATTTTCTTTCTGTCCAGCTCCCAGTCCACAAGCCCGGGTGACCCTGGTAGAAGATAGGGTGCTGGATCGGTGGCCTCAGAGAGCCACTAAAGGCAAAATCATTTCCCATGCAGAGAGAACATTTCCCTAATGGGCCTGACAGTTAATATTAAATATTCATTCCTGGGCTCAGCAAAGATTTTAGGACCAAGAGTCTCGGTTTTCAATCTCGCTCAGACAGTTTGCAGAACTCAGGTGCTCAGCTTTACCCTCTCTGGGTGGGGATGAAGAGGAGCAGTTCTCTGGTAGCTATCTATGGGGGTTTTGGCAACGGCCATCAGGCCACAGAGGCTCAGTGGAGGCTCACATCTTTTGGGTCTCCTGCATTGGCAGGTGGATTCTTTACCACTAGCACCACCTGGGGGGCTTCCCTAGTGGCTCAGTGGTAAGGAATCCACCTGCAATGCTGGAGACCCAGGTTCGATCCCTGGGTCAGGAAGATGCCCTGGAGGAGGACATGGCAACCCACTCCAGTATTCTTGCCTGGAAAATCCCATGAAGAGAGGAGCCTGCCTGGCGGGCTATACTCCATGGGGTCGCAAAGGACACAACTGAGCACACACAACATCAAGCCACAGGGGGGCTCAGCTGTGAGCAGCACGCCCTGAAGCCCTTGATCCACTGCAGGCCAAGGCTGCTGCTCCAAAAGGCCATCTGGGGCTTCCCCTTTGGACAGGCTCCTTCTAGTCTGCACCCAGAGCTTGTTAGCAGAGGCTGCCGGTGATAAATGACAAAGCATTCCCCTTTATAAAGCAAGTGGATGTTAGCCTTCGGTCTGACTCATGGAAAAAGTTATTTGTCACAGAGCCTTCTCTAGGATTACTGTATTCATTTGCTTAAGGGCTGTTTATTCTGCTTATTTCAGGCTGACATAGACCTAGTACAAAAAAAAATTAAAAAATAAAAATAAAGCTTCTCATGAAGCAGTAGCATCTGCCAGGGTGTCCTTTAGACAAGAACCTTCTCTTTTCACCTGTTTACTGGGGCTCTCGGCCTAGGGAAGGGAGGGGACAATCAGCCTCCTGTCATCACTCCAACCCCATCATGAAAACAGCACTCAGCACACCTGTTTGTGTGCAGGACAACACTGGGCAGAGCCTCCGGCCTCCACCTGCTGAGAACACTGTGTGTGTGTGTGTGTGTGTGAGCATGCTCGAGTGTGCATGTGTTTATTCAGTCATATGTGACTCTCTGTGACCCCATGGACTGTAGCCCACCAGGCTCCTCTGTCCATGGGATTTCCCAAGGCAAGAATACTGGAGTGTGTTGCCATTCCCTTCTCCAGGGGATCGTCCCCACCCAGGGATCAAACCTAGGTCTCCTGCATTGCAGGTGGATTCTTTACCAACTGAGCTACCAGGGAAGACCCAGGACACTTTATCATTTCCAATTATTCAAGCGGGGGTTCCAAGGAACCCTAAGTCAGGTCCCCAGTGGCTCTCCCTTCATCCCTCTTCATCCCACCAATGGGCCCCATTCAGGAGGCCACAGTGAACTCCGGTTGTCAAGCAGGAAGCTCTCTGCCTGGAGAGGTGTGTGTATAGGCCCTGCCGGTGTCAGGATGGGGAAACCAGGTCCAGATTGACAAAACAAACCACCCCAGACCATGAACTGGACTGGGGAAGCCAGCTCATCCCATCTTGGGGACAGTCCTTGTGGGGTGGACATGCCAAGCCTCTGGTTAGAGCGCCCCAGATGCCTTCATTCGGTGATTCTGGTTCTGCAAGGGACACCAAGGAGTTAAGAAGGGCAGCTGGCCTGGGACCAAGAAAAAGCCATTGCCAAATTTATCTGCAGCGGGGATTACAGGTCCTGCTGACAGGCTGATCTCCAGGGCCTGCACGGAGATCAGGCCCATATAAGGCCGTCAGTTATTCTGGATCCACTAGAGACTGCTTTGAATGTGGCAGGCTCTTCTCTCGCTTCTCAGCCTCCTTCTGCATTCTTTCTCAACTTTGAACACTGTGACTCTGCTGGAGAAAAGACATCCCTGGGTCCCTCGGGTTTCCTGAAGGGTGAGTTCTGTGGCCAGGCCGGCCTGAGGGTTGCCCTGCAGAGAGTCTGTGCCCCAGTGCAAGGACAGTCACCCCATGATGTCAGGAAGAGTGGCTGGGAGGGGCTGGTGCTCTAGGCTGGGAGAGGGGCTGCGGCTCAAGGCAAAGGCTGACATCACAGCCTGAGGGGGAAGGGGACACAGAGAATGGAGCCTCCTTGGCCATTTGCCCGGAGATGACAATTGTTCAGCTGCCCATAGCGCTCAGTGAAGTACAGGGCCCGGGCAGACCCGGGTGGTCAGTTGCTGACTGTGTTCTATGTGATGTCACTTGTATCCCCTCCAGGTCCCAGGCTTCTGCCAGCAGAATGAAGTCTTTAGACCTGAGCCCTTGCCCAGAAGAGAATCCAGTGCAGAAAGTTCGTATTTGTCCATCAGAGCTCAGGGGACAGTGGCCGCTGGCCCCCGAGTGAGAACAACTGTGTCTTTCTTGGACGTGCCTTTAGACCAGCTCCTGGTCATTTCAGCTAGGACCACGGGCCATCAGAAGGGCCCTGCAATAACCTGGGGGACGTAAGTCCCAGGAGGTACCCAGAGACAGGCCTGGCCCCTCCAGCTGTATGCTTGGCACTGTCCTACCACCTGCCTGACTTTTCTACCTGGCATCTGCTGGGCTGCTAATGCTGGGGGGATCTGTCTCCTGAGCACAGTTTGGGGTGAACTCAAAAGGCCCAGAGGGGGACTTCTCTGGTGGTCCAGTGGTTAGGACTCTATACTTTCACTGAGGAAGGCCCCAGTTCAATTCTGGGTTGGGGAACAAAGATCCTGCAAGCGTCGCAGGCAGGAAAAAAATATCAACTTAAAAAGAAAAAACAGTTAAAAAGTTTTTAAAAAAAGAGCAGATATATGTATATATGTAACTGATATACATATATCACTTTGCTATACCCCTGAAACTAATCAATTCTTCGGTGCTCAGCTTTCTTTATAGTCCAACTCTTACATCCATACATGACCACTGGAAAAACCATAGCCTTGACTAGACGGACCTTTGTTGGCAAAGTAATGTCTCTGCTTTTTAAGCGCTGAAGAATTGATGCTTTTGAACTGTGGTGTTGGAGAAGACTCTTGAGAGTCCCTTGGACTGCAAGGAGATCCAACCAGTCCATCCTAAAGGAGATCAGTCCTGGGTGTTCATTGGAAGGACTGATGTTGAAGCTGAAACTCCACCTGATGTGAAGAGCTGACTCATTGGAAAAGACCCTGATGCTGGTAAAGATTGAGGGCAGGAGAAGGGGACGACAGAGGATGAGATGGTTGGATGGCATCACCAACTCAATGGACATGGGTTTGGGTGGACTCCTGGAGTTGGTGATAGACAGGGAGGCCTGGTGTGCTGTGGTTCATGGGGTTGCAAAGAGTCGGACACGACTGAGTGACTGAACTGAAACTAATGCAACATTGTAAATCAACTATACAACCCCCCCCCCCCCAAAATATACACAAAACAAGCCAGAGTCCTAGATAACAAGACAGAAACAATTGTTGGCCATGATGGTGTGAGCCAGGCACCTGCAGAGCATGGGGGTGGGGTTGGGGGGCAGGGGGCTCTCTGGGTCATTGCCAACTGCTTGCAAATGTCTGTCCCAAGACCTGCTCTCCCTGCCAGAGGGTCCTCAGCTCCCTGTTGTGACATGACATGGAGACCTCAAGACCTGCCCTCATCACTCCCCCCACTCTGTAGCCCCACTGCCCCAGCTCAAGGGGTGGCATTCCAGGCCTGCCACAGCCACCAAAAAACTTACCAAAAAACCCTGCTGTTGCTAAAACAAGTCAGGGTGCTATGGAAATCTGCTTTCAAAAACTCTGTGTGTGTAGTTTTTTTAAAAAACACATGTTGTGTTTTTTCTTCTCTTATTTTCTTTCTGACAATAGGGAGGCACGCCCTAAAAAACCCAACTAACACCACCAACAAAAAGCCAAGAAAGGAGGGAAACCGGGCGCCTGCTGGGCCATCAGATCAAGGCTGGCGCTGGGAGGCGGGTGGGGGTCAGGGGCCTCCCGCCACCATGTTCTTCCCGAAGGTCCGGGTGATAACGCTCTTTAGACTGCTTGCTCTGCCTTTTTATTTTAAAAATAACTCCTTTGGTGGGTGGAAAGGAAGTGACCAAACTTACACTTTGAGACTGATGACATGACAGTATCCTCCTAAAATAGGGGCTGCTTTTGTTTCTCGCAAATGAAGTGTTTGTTTCCTATCCCCCAGCCAGGCGAGGGGAAAGCTTCGGGTTCTGTGAGGCAACTCAGAAACCGGGGAACTGCCGTGGACAGGCCAGGGCTCTCCCGCTCCTGTGAGAGACGCTTATGCAGCAAACTGCCAGTGAAAGTGACAGAACGGTGCCAGAGGAAGATGCCAAAGGACCTATGTGCAGAAAGAAACCTGCTAAATCTATTCATGTTCCAACTGGACGCCTTTGCCCTGAAGCCAAAGCACTTTAGAAAACAAGTAAGACTTAACATGCATAGCCTGTGCCCCAGTGCAGGGGGTCGGAAAAGCTGGTGCCTCTTCTAGTCTCTCACATTAATCTGACAGTTATCCAGGAGGCAGGACCTTGGGCCTCTTGAGTCCCTGTCTGAACCGTGAGATGTTCCCTCTGCTTCTCCTGGCACCGTGGGTCCCCAGGACCAAGTTTTCTAAATGAAGGAGATGAATGAACCTTCTCAGACATGAAATTTAGAGAGAAATCCAGGGACAAGAACAGAAGCTCTGTAGCCCTCTGGGAGTGGCAGCAGCTCTGGCAGAGCCAATTTCACATCAGAGAATGGTCCAAGTGCCAGGCTCCGTCAGCTTGGAAAAAGAAACCACATCAGTCAAATGCAAATTCATGGGCGCAGCTACACAAAAGCAGGGCTGCAAGTGAACCAACTGGCAATGCAGGCCGGATCCAAAGTCCTCCCCTGCCCAAATCCCTGGATCAACACGGGACTCTCTCTCTGATGCTGGATGGAGGGAACAGCAAGGTCCCCCACTCACCTGTGTAGAAGCTGGAATCATTAGTTTCTTGCTCGAAGATGCTCTTGGTCTGCGAGTCGAATCGGAGCCATAGTCCAACGGAAAGGACGGCGATCCCGGCAAGCTGCAAGACACACAGGACGTCGGTGTGAGCCTGGCTGCAGGGGTCATGGTGGTATCCCAGGGGAGCCGCCCTTGGCCTCTGCCCCTCGCCAGGCACCTGGCAGCAGCAGCAGCCAGGCCAGGGTGGGGACAGGGAATCATATCATTTGCTAAAAATAACAACCAGTGGGAAATAAACAGTTATCTACCAGCAGTACAGGGATGGTTATTGTGTGGGGAGAATATTATACAGCAGTGAACCCAAACCAGCTGTGATACTACGAGTGCATCTCACCGTGTTAAACAAAAGAAGCAGGGACTTCCCTGGCAGTCCAATGGTTCCAATGCAGGGGACACAGGTTTGATGTCTTGTCGGGGAACTAAGATCCCATGTGCCTCTGGGCAACTAAGCGCACGCACCACAACTACAGAGCCTACCAATGACAAAGAGCCTATGAGCTCTGGACCCCAAGTGGGACAACAAAGATCCCACATCCTGCAACTAAGACCTGACACAGCCAACAATAAATACATACATATTAAAAACCCAAAACACAGAAGAAGCAAAAAGCACCAAATACACACAGTAGGATTCCATACAGTTAAAAATGACTATTTAGGGAGGTGGGAGGGGGGGTTCGGGATTGGGAACACGTGTACACCCATGGCGGATTCATGTTGATGTGTGGCAAAACCAATACAATATTGTAAAATTAAAAAAAATAATAATAATTTTAAAAAAAGAAAAAAATGACTATTTAGGGGTGCGTGTAACTCAGAAAAAGAAGAAAGTGACGATTGTAAAGTCAAGTGAGTGGTGGTCAACAGGGAGCGGGGGTTTCTGATGAAGGAACAGCAGTGGAGGGGGTGGCGTGGATGGGTCTAAAGCTCTGGTGATGTTCTAGCTTTGCCTTGAGTGGTGGTGGTCCAGATATTCACCTCACAATTACTCTTTACTGTTTTCTGCCCTCTTCTGTACACATACCATACAATAAAAAAAAAAATCACCCAAAGGCAGCTTGACTCCTGAGCCATGTCACCCAGCCCTCCGCCATATCTGGTTCCTCCCTGTTCACACAGGGAAGCCTCACAACCTGACCCACCCAACTCTAGGGTTTGCCGGACACATCATTATGAATGATCCTCATAAACATTAGACAAGAAGCCTTCAAGAGATCGTTTGATCCTACAGTTTAGTGAAAAGCTCCCTGCAGTAGGAAATGGCAACCCACTCAGGTGTTCTTGCCTGGAAAATTCCATGGACAGAGGAGCCTGGTGGGCTACAGTCCATGGGGTCACAAAGAGCTGGACGTGACTAAGCATGCACGTGCCCATTTCAGAGGTGGGCAAGTTGAGACACTAGACTTGAAAGGGCAGACTTCCTCAATAAGGAAAGCCTGAGGCATCAATCCTGGCCTCAGGCACTGCTGAAGTGCCAGGAGGAGGCTCCCTGCCCAGCCCCCCAGCCGACTGAGCTCCCCTCCCCACTGCTGGCCTGTACCAGGGCTTGCCTGGGTGACTCACAGGCTGTGGGTGGTGGCCGGCTGGATGAGGGCGTGTGGGCTTGGGGCCAACACCCAGCCCCAGGTTTTACTGGCCCACCCTCTTCAACAGAGACAGGCGCCCTGTGTCAGAGCCCTACTCAGGGAGCTGGGTTCTCTGCTCCAGGGGCCAGGACAGCCTGTGGTGTAGAGAGGCTTCTTTTCTCTCTCTTTGCTTCTCTCCTTTTCAACTTGACTTGGTAGCATTTCGGTATGTTTGGTGGAGCATGGAGATGGCTATAGTGGGAGGGGTGACCCAAGACTTCAGACTGTAGTAGAAAACCTTGTCTATACCCAGAGCAGTGTCCACAGTGAGGGTCTGGAATTCCCTAGAATTCTATCTCTTTGGTTCTCCCATCTGGCAAACAGGAGTAGTGAGCCCAGATCCTCTGACTCAGTCTGGGTTCTCCCAACTCTCAGGACTGCCCAGAACAGGAGCCCAGATAGAAAATGTCCATGTGCCGGGGACTAAGGCCCAAGACCCTGGCCTACCTATTTAGGGATCTTGGAGTTACAAGAAAGAAGGTAAGACTTTCCCCTTCTCCACTCCCAACAGAAGGAGGCCCAATCAGGCCCCTGGAAAATGGAAGGCCACTGGCTTCTTTTGGGACGTGAAAGCATTAACCTGAAAAGCCTGGAAGCTGGAGTTTTGAACGCATTTGCAGGTAGTCCTAGACAGTGGTTAGCACTGAGAACAAACCCTGACCTTCGTATCTCCTCTTGCCCTCATCCTGGCAGGGATATCGCTGAGAACACCTGGGCCTGAGAGGCCTGTCCTTTCCCATCCTTTCTGCTCTAGGTTGCCTGCTCTTATCCAAGAATTATCCTCCAGTCATTCTCCCTGGGGATAAATTTACTCATCTACCCCTTCCTTATTCTGCCGGGAAAATTCTTAAATGAGTCAGCACAAACACACAAAATAAAAACAATCCCATTTGAAAGAACTAAGCTGCAAAAGACGGTGATGGCTACACTCTGTCCAGAAGCTTCACAGGGCAGGAGCTGGGTCTCTTGGGGAATGATTTCATGCATGGGTAATGACACACAAATAAAACTCCCATTCTGTAATTTCAAGGACACATGCACAGGTGGCAAGATGAGAACTGGACCCAGAAGGTCCCAACCTGGCCAAGGACAAGCCCAGACACAAGGAGACAGACTGGGTCCCCCCATATTTGGACCCCACCCCAAACCTAACATCAAGAGGGAGGAAAAGAGATTGGTTCTACAGAAGTGGAAAAAGCAGTAATAGATCTCAGTTTCTGATGCTTAAAGACTCACCATGAGCGAGGAAGAAGGCTCAGCCTTCCAGGAGGCAAGGAAGTCAGGGGCAGGACTGAGAGGCTCAGTTTCCACTCTCTTTTTTAATGGCTGAGTATTATTCCATTGTATATATGTTCACCAAAATCACAGACAAATGAGCCCTGCTGTCTGCTTTGATTGAATTGCTGAGCTAACTGGCTTGAGGGGATGCTGCCAAACAACCACTTTGCTTTCTGTAGTGCTGTTGGAGAAACAGCTTGAACTGGCTGGAGGTCACAGGGCCATCCACGATGGGCTTTCCTGGTGGCTCAATTGGTAAAGAATCCGGCTGCAATGTGGGAGACCTGGGTTTGATCCCTGGGTTGGGAGGATTTCCTGGAGGAGGGCACGGCAATCCACTCCAGTATTCTTGCCTGGAGAATCTCCATAGACAGAGGAGCCTGGCAGGCTACAGTTCATGGGGTCACAAAGAGTCGGACATGACTGAGCAACTAAGCACAGTACAGGGCCATGATACCACTTAATAGTAGCCTCCTTGGGTGTGCAGATAGTGCTATCCAGAGAGCTCAGAGCACTCTCAAGAGGGCCCACTTTCTGCTGTGCACAGAGGGTCCGCTAGCCCCCGACCTGGCTTTCACCCCTAGCTATCTGAGTCCTAGGAGAAACCAAATGGGAATGACCAGCAAGAACCAAAAAGAAGTTTACTGTTTTAAAAAGTGTTACCCCAAGGTTCATCGCGGCACTGTTTACAATACCAAGCAAGACAACTAAGTGTCCAGCAACAGGTGAATGGATAAAGAAGATGTGGTACACACAGACAATGGAATATTACTCAGGCACAAAAAAGAATGGAATGATGCTCTTTGAAGCAACATGGATGGATCCAGAAATTATCAAGCTAGAGTAAGTCAGAAAGAGAAAGACAAACACCACATGATGTCACGTATATGTGCAATCTAAAAAAAGATACAAGTTAGGAGTTTGGGATTAACATTTACACAGTACTATCTATATAAAATATGTAAACAACAGATCTTACTGAATAGCACAGGGAACTATATTCAATATCCTGTAATAAACCATAATGGTAAAGAATATGAAAAATAATAGGTATATATCTGCATGACCGAGTCCCTTTGCTATACAGCAGAAACTGACACAACATTGAAAGTCAACAATACTTCAATTAAAAGGGTGTCAGCCAGTTACGAAGGACTCCATAAAATAAGGACATAGGGGTCTGAGGTGGGGGTGGGGCAAGAAATTGACGGTTTCCTCCTGGGTTAATGCACGGCACATGGCAGGAATGTCAACCACGCCGATGCTACAGCTGCAGTCTTGCCTCTCACCCGTCACGGCAGGACTCGAGCGCATGGATGCTGGATGCTGACAATTCCCTGCTCACAGCGTCTTGGAAAGACAGCAGCAGCCTGCCTGCCATCCCCAAACCTGTCTGGCAGGGATGGAAGTAGAAAGTACAGCCCTTCCACTCCCAGCCCCAGGCCCCAGTCACCTCTAACAAAAGCCCACGGGACAGACTCTCCCTTTAGGCCAGAAACAGTCCTACACATTTGATAGACTGGGGCAAGAGTATAATTTTTCCCATCACTTTATTGGCGATTTCTTTATTTCTTCAAGAATGTTCACTATCTTCTTAGAGGACGGGCCAGGAGAGAAACGGGACAAACTTAACAAAGTACTTGACTAGAACGTCTCAAAACTGTCAGGGTCACGAAAAAGGAGGACAAAGAGGACAGGCAGACACTGTCCCAGACCACAGGAGACAGGGGAGACTGTACACCCGCCACCTGGCACCTCGGGTGGGATTCTGGGGCAGAGAGGTGACAGGACTGGAAAACAGGTGAAATCCGAGGAAGCCTCGCTTAATTAAGGGTAATATAGCAATGCTGGCTGCTGCGCTGTGACGACTGTACCCTGGGAATATGCACTGTGAATGGCGTGGTGGGGAGTACAAGGGAACTTTCTGTAGTATCTTTGCAACTTTTCTGTAGATCAAAAGCTGTTGTAAAACCGTGTGTGTGTGTGTGTGTGTGTGTGTCTGTGTGTGTGTGTGTGTTGGGGCCTCTCTTTCAAAACTTCCTGTCTCCTTCAAGAACCTGCTCCATTAATCCACCCCTTTCCACCCCTTTCCTGCCTCTGCTGCCTGTCTCAGCCGCTGTTTCACTTTCTGCCAACACACAGAGGAAGGTTTGTCTGTCCTAAAAAAACCCATCAGAAAACAAGCCCTCTCTTCCTCCAGCCACACTGCTCCTCCCGGCTGCTCTGTGCTTTAACCCCCGAGTTTGTAGCTAAACCATCTCTGAGTCCTCACTCACTGAGTCCCTGTAAGGCCCCCTGCCCTCCTCTGACCCCTGTCCTTCACGCAGGATGGTGGCTGTTGAAAGGATCAGACGGCTTGGGTCATCACCAAGTGTGAAGGCTTCTACTCCGTCCTCACACGTTTTGATCTCTGAGCGGTGACACTGTGGAACCCTGCCGCTGCCTCCTCTTCTGTTCCTTAGATGGAATCGCTCAAGCAAGCCCTTCCTCCTGGACAGCTGCCCTGGTCATCCAGGCCAGCTGCTTCCCCACCAAGATGTCCACACCTCAGGAAATATGACCCCTACTTCACACTGGTCTCCCCAGCATCCTTGCCCCCTCCCTTTCTGTCCACACTTTCCTGGAGGGCAGGGTGACTTCTTACCCCTGTCCCATCCACACTTGGGACCAAACAGTCCTTGGTAAATCATTATTCAGTGAGTGAGGGCTGAGCACCAAAGAATTGATGCTTTCAAACTGTGGTGATAGAGAAGACTCTTGAGAGTCCCTTGGACAGCAAAGAGATCAAACCAGTCAGTGATAAAGCAAATCAACCTTCAATACTCATTGGAAGGACTGATGCTGAAGCTGAAGGTCTAACACTTTGGCTGCTTGACGCCAAGAGCCAACTCATTGGAAAAGACCTTGATGCTGGAAAAGCTTGAAGGCAGGAGGAGAAGGGGGTGACAGAGGATGAGATGGTTGGATGGCATCACTGAGTCAATGGACATGAGTTTGAGGAAACTTTGGGAGACAGTGAAGGACAGGGAAGCCTGGTGTGCTGCAGTTCATGGGGTCCCAAAGAGTTGGACATGACGTAGTGACTGAACAACAAGTGAAGGACAACTTCAGTGAAAGAGAATCTCTGGGACTTCCTTGGTGGTCCAGTGGCTAGGACTCCGTGCTCCCAATGCAGGGGGCCAGGGTTCAATCCCTGGTCAGGGAACTAGATCCCACATATCACAACTAAGATCAGAGATCTCGTGTGCTGCAAATAAGACCTGGCTTGGCTAAATAAATAAATAGAAGAAATGAACAAATAAATATTAAAAAGAGAATCTCTGAGGCCCACCAGAATTTCCTCTACTGGGTTCTCTTCCCTTGGACAAGCTTCCTTTCCCACTGGCTTGTCATCCGGACTCATCTCACAGCAAGAGTCAGAAACTACAAAGAGCAACTACTTGCCCAGAAGAAACACCGAGAAAGAGTCATAAGGGTATACAATGAGATTTAGGAGCATATCCACATCAGGTCTTTTGGAAAATGAGAGTTTTTCATAAAAAGGCCATGCCCCGCTGTCCTCAGCATCCAGGGAGGTCCAGCTAGACACTCCGATCCTTGCTGAGCACACAGGTGCCCCGGTCTCTGGGGGTGTGTGCCAGGTCTCCCCTCAGGGACATGAGAGCCACACCCCAAAGCACCAGGCATCCAAGATGCCCACGCGGCGATGGGGATCTCAGCGAGTCACCCCCAAAGGGACAGTGCCAGACCCCCAAATCTCCAGTTCCAAGGGGGGAACTGAAAACAAATCCAAACGCAGCGTTGCTCAGAGGCTCCTGGCTGCCCTGGACCCGCTGCCAAGTCTGCAAGACTGCTTGCTTCCAGCCAGAGCCTGAGGAAGGGTGGGTGATCAGAGGCTCAACCCACCAACAGGAACACCTGAAGTCTGAGAGATGGGATGTGAGGAAGAGAAGAGAAGCTAGCTGACTGAAGAAGAGATTTCATATGTGTGTGTATGTGCATGCATGTGCGTAAATGCGTGTATGCGGCCTTGCACCCCATCCCTCAGGTGGAAGGAACCATGTCTCCCCATGGGACAACCCCCCACTCCAGCCAACACACTGGGTGGTCTCAGCTCCACCTTCTCTCCACATGGTCCCCTCTGTTTCCTGTAATATGAGCTGACCAGTCACACATTAAAAAAAAAAAATTTCTTTGGCTGCACCGGGTCTTAAGCTGCGGGACGAGGGCCCTTCGATCTCCTTTGTGGCATGCAAGATCTTTAGTTGTGGCCCGAGGAATCTAGTTCCCTGACCAGGGATGGTACCTGGTCCCCCGCTGCCTCGGGAGTGCAAGATCTTAGCCACTGGACCACCAGGGAAGCCCCTGGTCACATGGGAGCTCTTTTTTAAAGGGCAAAATACTCATGACTCTTTCTCCACCCAGCAGTCCTAGCCCGGGGGGGTGCAGGGCAGATCATTCTTCATGAGCCAGATCTCTGGGCCGACCACAGACGGCAGGGGTCCCACCTGCCATCCTGGGAGTGGCTGGAGGTGACAGTGGTGACGAGCAGGTGGGGGAGAAGGCAGGGCTTTCTTTCCTTCATCCCACCATCCTATGAAGCCCTGACTATCTGGTGACTTTGGTGAGCCTGTGGTCCCTAAGGGATGCGGCAGACTTTTCAGTGAGGGGACAGGTGGTGGGACAGAAAAGGGCAAGAAGCAGGGGCCCTGGCTCTGTCCCTGTCACTTGCAGGCCACTGCCAGCCACGGGGCGATGTCAGAGGCACCTGGTGGAGCTCTAAGCAAGCCCCTGCTGCAGCTCCACCCCGGGGCGTCTGGGTGCTGCCAGGACAATGCACACCTCTGCTGAGAAGGGCTGCACACGTGGCGGCATGGCCTTGGGATCTGATTCTGGCGCTGCCTCCAAGGAGCTGTGTGACATTCAGCCCTTTCCTTAGCGTCTCTGAACCTCAGAGCTCCCACGTGTAAAAAAGGACTTTGATACCTTCTTGCCTTTGACCCAGGTTGAAGGTGAAGATTAAATGCAGTGATGCACGTAAAACACTCTGAAAACTGTGAGTTCTAGAGCTAGCTAGACTCTGTGGGGAAAACAATGATGACAACAATAATAAATGTCCATCGACAGAAGAATGGATAAAGAGGTAGTGCCTATATACACAACGGAACATTACTCAGTCTTTAAAAGGATGAAATGCCATTTGCAACATGCAGCAACATGGATGGACCTGGAGACTGTCATACTGAGTGAAGTAAGTCAGACAGAGAAGGAGAAATAGCATACAAATGATTACAAACAGAAAGAGACTCACAGACTCAGATAATGAACTTATGGTTGCCGGAGTCGGGGGGAAGGATGGGGAGAAGGGAGAGTTAGGGAGTTTAGGATGGACATGTGCACACTGCTTATTTAAAATGGATCACCAGCAAGGACCTACTGAATAGCACAGGGAACTCTGCCCAGAGTTATGTGGCAGCCTGGATGGGATGGGAGTCTGGGGGAGAATGGATACATGTATATGTATGGCTGAGATCTTTGGCTATTCACCTGAAACTATCCCAATGCTGTTAATTGGCTATACGTCAATACAAAATAAGGAGTTTTTCTTTTTTTAAATAAACCTTGAAAATGACACGAAGACAATAGTGGGGAAATGTATGACCTCAGCGGTGTGTCCTTCCCTGATCTGAGAAGGTGGCTAGGTGGGCACAGGGCAACTGAGGACAGAGGGGGTCTGTCTCCTGTGAGTCTGAGTGTGGTGGGTGGGGACATGCTCCCCAGAACTCCACAGGGACCAGCTGGAATAGTCCGGAGAGAGGTGGGATGGGGAGGGTCAGGGAGACGGTTGGCTGAGAGTGGAGGCCTTTGTCCTTCCTGGGATCCAGGCTGCTTCCGTCCGAGAGTGAAGTCACTCTGCAGAAAGCAGTTATTAAAGGGGCAGATCACAGAGAGGAAGGGGATTTGACCTCTTGACTTTCCTCCTTGGATAAGATCTGTATCAGCCCTGCAATTTTTTTGTTAACTTACTGGGCTTGGGAGACCTTGGCATAGCTGCCCGAGGCGCCCAGGGAGCCACAAGAGGCTAACAAGAGGATGCAAGCGGCCCCACCGCCCATGCCTGATGGAAGCCCTGGGAGTGCAGATAAGCGGCTCGGTGTTCACGAGGCCTTTAAAAACCAGTCGGGCCACCTAGGCCTGTGGGCTCCGGCCTCACCCATCTCCATGGCAACCCGGGCTCAGGGCGGCTTGCCAAGCCTCGATGGGCTGGATGGGCTGATTCACGGTCAGAAGTCTGGGCTGGGCGCTGCCGGCAGGAGCAAACAGGAGCAAACAGCAGCTGGATCCCCACCTCCTCTCTCACCCTCTCCTGGTGCCCACTTCCCCCCGAGCTGCTATCTCTGGAAGGACGAAGCCCTTTGGCATCAGCAGAGATCTTGAGGTCCTGCCTTCTCCAGGTCTGCCAGACAAGATAACAAGAGCAGAAACCAAATTCCACCCTGATTCAAAAAAAAACAAAAAACTGCCATAACTCGCTTTCTGCAACATTCACAAGTAAACTGTTAGTTATGGCAGAATGGAAAGAGGCCAACCAGGGCCTATTACCAACTTTAGTTTTATTAGAGATGATGGGAAAGAACCAGAGACCACAGTCTTGGGGAATGACCGAGCCCCACTCTCTCCTTCCTCGTGCGTATGTTCATCCCATGGGCCATCTTGTTCCCTTGGGGCTTCTGCTGAGCTGTGGATCTACAGAAACTAGTACCCTCAAAGGCCACTGGGAGACTTTTTTCCAGGCCAGCAGTTCTCAATGTGTGGTCCCCAAATCAGTGATAGTGACAACAGCTCACCCAGGAACTTGTTGGATGTGCAAACTTGCTGTACCCACCCTGGACTTATTTGATTAGAAACCCAAGTAAGGTGGGCTTCCCCGATGGCTCAAGTGGTAGAGAGTCCACCTGCAATGCAGGAGACACAGGTTCAGTCCCTGAGCTGGAGAGATCCCCTGGAGAAGGGAACGGCAACCTACCCCAGTATTCTTGCCTGGAGAATTCCATGGACAGAGGAGACTGGCGGGCTACAGCCCACAGTCCATGGAGTTGCAAAGTTGACACGACTGAGCGACTACGTGCAACAACTAAGGTGAAACCCAGCAAACTGTGCTGTCTTTTTAGCCACACCATGTGGCATGTGGGATCTTAGTTCCCAGCAGTGGAAGCACAGTCTTAACCACTGGAACACCAGTGAAGTTCCACCAAGCTATGTTTTAACAAGCACCCCCAGATGATTCTGCTGTGCTCTAGAGTTTGAGAACCACTGCTCTGAGACTTTCATTTAAACATCGAACAACTGGAGGACATGGTTAAGCTCTCTGGGGTGGGGGGCTTCTGAATGCAGAGACTAGCTTTTGAAATGCCAGTGCCAAAAAGCACAAAGTCACAGAATGGGGGCCTGAGCCTCCCCTGGGCGCACAGCTAAACGGCTGGCACTGGAAAGCCAGGGGTCCCGAGCCCGAGGATCACCTTGGTGGCCACACGGTGATAGGTAAGGGGGAGGATGTAGGACAGGTAGGCAGGAAGGAAGAGGTAAGAAAGATAGATACTGGCTGGACAACACTCTCTTGAACCCACTGAGCAGGGAGGAAGTCATAGTAAACGCTCAAGTCAGTACCTGCATTTGGCTTCCCCACATGCCTCCACCCACAGACTCACCTGGTGAACCCTCCTCCCTGAGAGGCCAAAACCAACTGGGCAGCCTTGGCAGAAACATCCCTAATGTCTGCAGCCTGTGATCTCCCCTAGGACAGGCTACGCTGTGTATGGAAGGGGTTGTTCTTTGTTGTTTAGTTGGCGACCCCATGGACTGTAGCCCGCCAGGCTCCTCTGTCCATAGAATTCTCCAAGAATACTGGAGTGGGTTGACATTCCTTTCTCCAGGGGATCTTCCCGACCCAGGGATTGAACCCACGGCTCCTGCACTGGCAGGTGGATTCTTCACCACTGGGCCACCAGAGAAGCCCCGTATGGAAGTGAACTCTTCCTCAGATTTTCTTCTGGGACAGATTCCACAAGAGGGGCCCCTGCCAACCAGGCCTCCTGATGAGCCCCCAACTGGTACCTCCCTCCCCTGCCTTTTCCAAACTGGGGAAATCTCTGAAATGAGCATTTTGTAGTCAGATGGAAAGATAATCTCTCTATTTCACCTTCTGAAAGGGATGAAGCCTATGGTAAAATTTCAGCTTTGAGCGATGCCGTGGGATGCGGGTTGGCAGAACTGAAGGAATAAGATGCTGTTGAAAGTGAAAGCTCAGGGCAGCCTCAACCTCTGAAAACTTCTAAGGAGAGGCAGCTTAGGTAATAGCAACTACAGAGGGCTGCAGAAGCTGAGCTCTGGCTAAGATGTCACAATAGGAGTTTTACATTAAATATCCTGTTACTGCTCTCAATCACCTTGAATTACTGTAGGAAGGTTGCCACATTACCTTCATTCCCCACCTAAGGGAAGTGAGACCTAAGAAGAGTCACCCACTGGCTGTCCCTCCCCCCAGGAATCTGCATTTCTAACAAGTTATTTCCTCCCTTCCCGCAATAATCTCTTGGGTCACAAAAGCCCCCTGTGGCTCAGCTCTGTGTTGCTCTTTTACACAATGTGGCACCTTGAGGTGCTGTCAACAGCAACAAAACCAAAATCCAACTATCCCCTGCCCCGCTTCCCCCAAGCCAGGACCTGGGCAGGCAGACTTCTGCTTCCTGTGGCCAAGTGTGTGTGTGTACGCACCTGCGTGCGCCCAGTCATGTCTGGCTCTTTGTGACCCCATGGACTGCAGCGCACCAGGCTCCTCTGTCCATGGGATTTACCAGGCAAGCATACTGGAGTTGGGGTGCCGTTTTCTCCTCCAGGTGATCTTCCTGACCCAGGGATCGAAACTGGGAAGCCCTTCTTATGGCTATTTCATGCCCTTAACATGCTTCCCTGATGGCTCAGATGGTAAAGAATTCGCCAGCAATGCGGAAGACTCAGGTTTGATCCCTGGGTCAGGAAGATCCCCTGGAGGATGGAATGGCAACCCATTCCAGTATTCTTGCCTGGAGAATCCCATGAACAGAGGAACCTGGCGGGCTGCAGTCCATGGGGTCACAAAGAGTCAGACACGACTTAATGACTAACACACACACTCAGAAGATCATGGCACCTACCCCACCACCTAGATAATTCCACTTTAAAAACAAAAAATCAAAATTAAAATGTAAGTCTAAAGAAGTAACCTTCCCCAGGGTTCCTGAGCACAGCCTCAGCCTGGCTGTGGACCCTTGGCCTCCCTTTCCTGGGGTGTTAAAACACCTGAGGGCCTCCTGGGCGGAAGAGGGGGAGGTAGCTACAGCCCGGGGCTGCCACTGTCTCGCTCTGCCGGTGTCTTCTGGGCAATTGTGTTCAGGTTGCTAACAGGAGAACAGTCCCTGGAGGGGCACAGTGAGTGTATTTCTAGGGGAGAAGAGGAACAATGGGAGACTAGAGTCCTACAGTTGGGTCCTGCTGCTCCTGGGTCAGGAAGATCCCCTGGAGAAGGAAATGAGTATCCACTCCAGTGTTTTTGCCTGGAGAAGCCCATGGACAGAGGAGCCTGGCGGGCTACAGTCCATGGAGTCACAAAGAATTGGACTGAGCGACTGACCACGCATGCACACCTTTCTGAACCCGAGGATGCAGGTGGGACTGCCTTATACCCTTCAAGGTAGTTCCCATCATCCCAGCTTGAGATGAGGAAGCAGGCTCAGAGTGGTAAAGTAACTTGCCCACCGTCGCAGAGCAGACACGCAGTGCCTTGGCAGACAGCTCTCTCCGTGTCGTATGCACAGCATGTGCTAGGCACAGGTCAGCTACTTGACTGCCTGTCTCATCCTTGGTGGAACGAAGGGAGCTTGGTCCCCTCTCTGGGGTGTGGTGGAGAATGAAGGACCTATAAAAGTTTTTTCTTAGCACATCTTTATGGGAATTCGGCAGTGACTATGTCTGAACAAGTTCAAGACTTGAGAAATCCTCCCTTCTGAGGACTGAGCCAGCACTTTTAAAAAACCAGAGCCCTGGGACTTTCCTGGTGGTCCAGTGGCTAAGACTCCATGTTCCCAGTGCAAGGGGCCCAGGTTCAATCCTTGGTCAGGGAACTGGATCCCACATGCTGCAACTAAGAGTTCACAGGCCAAACTAAAAGATCTTTATGTGCCACAGTTAAAACCTGGTGCAGCCATATAAATGAAAAGAACAGCAACAACAACAGAAAATCAGAGCCCTTATTCTGTCTAAGAGGAGAAAAGTTTCAGTTCCTACGAGGTGCTGATGTTAAGTGGTTTAGGGCTGAGGGAACGGGAGGGAGGCCTCTGCCCAAGGTAACTTCCCCTTCTAAACAAGAAATCTCATTTCAAGTTTCCACTGCCTGTTCGCCAGACTTGTAGCAGACGTCAGCCAGCCCATAAATCCATTTTTTGCTGAAAGCAGGCATTCTGATCTTAACCAAAATCATCTGATGTGGGAGATTGTTTTGGGGCTGTTTGGCTTTAAATTCCAAAATACCATTGTGTTTTCCATTGCGTACGCCTCACTAAGATGCCTGGTGATCACACACACACACATTCTTGTTGACATACTTTAGCCAGGTTCTCATTTCATCTGTAGAACCAGTTACCACTTGCTTACACAACCCTGAGTGGTGGGAGATGTGCCTGTCCTATTCGCCTGCGAAGATGCCCCCTTCATTTTAGTCCCAGCAATCAGACAAGCTGTCTGCCATGTTCCTCGTCCCACCCGAAACACTTCCCCTGAGTCATTACACTTTCTCAATGAACTCCCCAGGTAGGTAATATTAACTTCGAGTTTTCAGATGAGAAACTTCAGGCACAGAAGTTCAGTAGCTTGTTTTGGGATCACATAGGTATCAGAGTTACAACATGGACCCAGTACAGTCTGACTACACAGCCTAAATTCTCATGTTGCTAAGTCTTGTTGATCCGTTTTGTTCATTTCACGGCCAGAAGTTTTCAGTTTTGTCTTTTCTCCTTCCTAGTCACGTCTGATTCTATTTCAAAAGTGGCATCTTCTCACCGTAAAGGCCCCAAGAGAGATCCCATGTATGAACAGAGCGTCTACCTTCTCAAGACAGGAAGGGACCTGCCACCCAACCTGGCCTGTAGGTGCCATGGGAGCCTGGCCTCTCTCTAGGACGGCTGCCCTATGGATGGAGGCTTGATTTCTCTTCCTGACCTCTGGCAGGAAAGCTCTGTCCATGCTCTTGCTGAACTGGCTAGAAACTGAGTGTGGACCCAGCCCTGCTCTGGGAAACAGATTCTCCAGAGTAACCTAGTACATTTCCTTCTTGTCCTAGCTTTGCCACCGTTGCAAGCCTGGCAGGCAGACACTGCTGTAGCCGCCCACTGTCCTTATACCCCTTACAGGCATGGCCCCACAGTGGGACCCAGAGCCTCTGCCCTTTTCCCACAGCCCATCCTGCCAGCAGATGCCTGTGTTACAGCCCTGGGCATGGGACCCTGGGCGACATCTGTGACATGAGGGTCATGTCACAGCCCCCTATCCTAAGGGTTCCTCCTCAGCACTGGAAGAGCATCTAAATGCCTAGTTGAAATGACTTTTCTGATCTCTTAAGGGTTACCGGTCTTGGGGAATCAGGGCTACAATGTGATTGAAGTGGGGGAAAAGTAGGCTGGTAGAAAGGAGGCTTTAAAAAGTTTGAGCACAATAGTGAAACAGGATGAAATCCACAGCCCCACATCTGAAGAAGGAAGGTGCTTATAGTACATCAGGGTGAGCAGGAGGAAGAGCCTTAGGGGGACAGTTTCCTGTCCCTGGAGGGCACATGCTGCTGGGGTGGCTTCCCACCCATCAGTGGGAGACATGGATATGAGGAGTGCAAGCAAAGGGGCACACTGCAATTGTTCATCTAGAAGGGAAGAGTTGTTCTCGATTGGGACCTGTAAATAACTACCTCTTAGTCCTTTCAAGCTGTTATAACAAAGTACCGTGGACCTGTGGAAAAGTCCGAGGAAGACCTGTGGAACTGTCTTCATGAGCTCATCACCCCAAAGGCCATGCCTCCAAATACCACTGCATTAGACTTTAGGATTTAACATAGGAATACTATGAGACACAGTCTGTAGCAAACTATCTTTTTAAACA
Organism: Oryx dammah; assembly: GCF_014754425.2. Lineage (NCBI taxonomy): Eukaryota > Metazoa > Chordata > Mammalia > Artiodactyla > Bovidae > Oryx > Oryx dammah. Next base: position 15,795,757 of record NW_024070213.1, on the reverse strand, counting down.
AATGCTTTGGCTGTGCCCCCATGGCATGTGGAATCTTTGTTCCCCAACCTGGGATCAAACCCATGCCCCCTGCAGTGGAACTGAGGAGTCTTAACCACTGGACAGCCGGAGAAGTCCCTATGGCAAACTATCTCTTAAAAACACCAAACCTCCCAAAGAAGACATCCTGATGGCCAACAGGCACATGAGAAGATGCTCATAGTCACTAACTGTTGCTGCTGCTGCTGCTAAGTCACTTCAGTAGTATCCGACTCTGTGCAACCCCATGGTCGGCAGCCCACCGGGCTTCACCATCCCTGGGATTCGCCAGGCAAGAACACTGGAGTGGGTTGCCATTTCCTTCTCCAAAGCATGAAAGTGAAGTCGCTCAGTTGTGTCCGACTCTTAGCAACCCCATGGACTGCAGCCTACCAGGCTCCTCTGTCCGTGGGATTTTCCAGGCAAGAGTACTGGAGGGGGTGCCCTTCTCCACCCTAATTGTTAGGGAAATGCAAATCAAAACCACAGTGAGATATGGTACACCTGTCAGAAAGGCTATTATCCAAAGGTCAACAAGTAACAGGCGTTGACGAGGATGTGGAGAAAGGGATCCTTGTGTAGTCTTGGTGGGCGTGTAAACTGGTGCAGCCAGTAAAGAGGTTCCTCAGAAGATTAAAAATGGAAGCGATCCAGCAATTTCACTTGCAGTTACATATCCAAGGAACATGAAAATACTAATTTGAAAAGTTACATGCACCCTGATGTTCACTGCAGCACTATTTACTACTGCAAACAGCTATTGCCAAGATATGGTAGCAATGTAAATGTAAATGGATAAAGAAGATGTGGTGTGTGTATATTATATATATATATATACACACACACACATATTTACACACACACATATACACAACAGAATATTATTCAGCCATAAAGAAAAGACAGAAATTGTGCCATTTGTGACAACACGGATAGAAGTGGAAGGTATTATGTTAGGTGAAATCTGACAAACAACAAAAATGAACAAACCAAACCCACAGACACAGAGAACAGATGGGTGGCTGCCAGACGGGAAGAAGGCTGGGGGATGGGGCGTGAAATAGGTGAAGGAGATCCAGAGGTACAAAATCTTTAGTTATAAAATAAATAAGTCATTTATTATGTGTAACATATAGCATGGCAACTATAGTCAGTGATACTGTTTTGCAAATTTGAAAATCACTCTCATTTCAAGAAAAAGACATATGCACCTTGATGTTCATTGCGGCACTATTTACAATAGCCGAGGTATGGAAACAACGTAACTGTAAATGGATAAAAAGATGTGATATATATTGAATAAAAAAGAATGCTGTGACATTGGTGACAGATGGTACCTAGACTTACTCTGGTGCTCATTTTTCAGGATATACAAATGTCAAATCATTATAATTTTGGAGGAAGGTCCTACTGATTTCATGGGGTCTTCCCCCCGCCCCCCAAAATTCAGACCTGCCAGTCAAGGATGACAGCATGCAGTATTTAAAAACTATCCAGAAGTCAGTGTTTTTTCGGTGGTGGGGAAGAATTACTGGATGGATGTAATTAAAATAAAATTATCTCATCTGGACACAGGATGTTGCTTTCCACAGCTGCCTGCCATCGTCTGACGGAAAACGAACATGTCCCTGGACCAGTGTTACTTTTTCCACGGAACGAAACAGGCAAGTATCTGCAGTTAGACTTGGAAAACATAAATTCAAAAAAAAAAAAGTATTGTTTAGCACTTTTGATCTCCTGAATTCCCTTCGTTGCAAAGGATGATCTCTGGGTGAACCTGGGTCTGACATTCTCTTCCCCAGATTTTCAAGTTCCCAAACGATGAAATCAGTGCTCTTCTGTAGGTTAGAGGGAATGATGGTTTCTGCAAGACTTTGGTTGAAAAGACCTGCGGCGGCCCCCAGTAAAGTTCCCCTGATCCTATTCTGGAGGCGGCGGGAACACAGAATATAAACACGCGGCTTTGAGAAACTTCTCCACGCTCCTCTGCCCAGACTATCTGCCAAGGAGGCCACAGGAGCACCATGGTGACCTGTGACTTCAGGCCCCTCACCTCAGACAGAGGGGCCCAAGAACGCCGATCAAGGCTTGTGTTCTTCAGTAGAAAAGGTGCTTGTGTTAAGTCCCAGGGGTATTAAGGCCCAGACAGTGCAACGGATCCCAAAAGGAGAGCCTCCTTGCAAAATGGAATTGAACAGGAAAACATGGAATTGAACAAGAAAACAAGACACATCAAACACGGACACACAGTTCTGTGTGTGAGAGGGAAGATTCGCCTTGGACACAAAAAGGAAAAGCGTGAGAACACTGATGGGTGAGGTCTAAAACCACAGAAGGCTTCATTTAGCAGAGTAAGCATTCCGATGAGGACAGCCCTCCGAAGGGCTGTTTATCAAAACAGTTCTGCACCAGCAGTGGTTTCGTTTGAGCACAAAGAGGAAGGTCTGGAATGGTGCTATAGGCCACTTTGAAAAAAGAGTAGAGTGTGTGTGCCCGTGTAGGAATCCCCGCCCCCCACCCCCAGGGCCCCCATCAGGAGTCAGACCTGTTGTTGATAACCACTGGAGGGCAAAGTGGAGGGGGTAAAAGCCATCAGGAGCCAGGCAGGGAGAAGTCCTATTTTCCTGAGCAGAGGCAGACACCTGGCCTCCCCTCCCCTCTCCCCTAACCTGCCAGGCTCTGTGCAAACACAGCCGGCTCTTGCCGGGCTCCGGCTGTCCGGGTGCCAAAGGGTGGAAGCCATTTCATGCAAGAGCCCAGCGGCCTGCCGAGCCCAGCAATGAGCAAACAGTCTCTGAGGGGAAGCCGCAGGTTAGGTAGGAGGGGCATCAGCCAGCGCCACCCCTGCTGGTCCATCCCCGACCCAGACCCCGAATCCCAGCGCCTCCGCAGTTTGATTTCCAGAGGTGGGGCCATTCATGACATGGAGTCAGTGTCCTGAAGTGGGGATCGCAGAGGTGGGTGGAGGAACGAGGCTGGCTGTGACGCAGGAGGAGGAGAAGCCTGGACGTGTGTGGACGAGGGGTGTGCACCTGGCTACCTCTCTGGTTTCATTCCACACTTCTCAGGCAGTGGCTCCCACCCTCCCTACGTCCTTTCCCCTCAGGGATGATAAGAGCCACAGCTGGAAGCTTATTCTGCACCCAGGACTAAGCTCCTGGGCCAAGTGCATCACAAGCACCTGCTTGTGTAACCCATAGCCACCCCGGGGCGAGGAGGGGGGGGGGCAGGCACCAGCTTCACGTGATGATGCGGAAATCGAACCCAGAGCTGCCGGTGCTCTGACCATTGGGCAGCACTACCATGAAAAGCTCACCCAGGGGGAGACCTCAACCAGGAGGACTGGAGGCAACTCCAGGGTTAATAGGAAAGAGAGGCAAGACTCAGGTCCCAGAAATAAAGGTCAAATGAAGCCACTCTCTGAGCCAAGCCTGGGTACTCACTATACAGTTCCATTTCCGGACTCCTATTCTGGGTTGTGTGGGAATGTCCTTCGCTGTAGGTCACGGGGGTGGGGCTGGTTTCTTAGGCTGACCTTTTGGGACCATTTGCTCCAACTCACTAGTCTTACAGATGAGGAAGCTGAGCTATGGAGTTCAAAAATGACCTGCTTGGTTACTGTATAGCACAGGGAACTATAGTCATTATCTTCTAATAACCTATAATGGAAAATAACTTCAAAAATAATAAATGTGTTATGTGCGTAACTGAATCATCTTGCTGCATGCCTGAAACACTGTAAGTCAACTATATTTCAATAAAATGTATATATTAAGAGGAAAAAAAAAGTGACCTGCTCGGGACTTCGTTAGTGGTCCAGTGGTTAAGACTATGCTCCCAATGCAGGGGGTTATGGATTCAAGCCCTGGTCAAGAAACTAGATTCCACATGCCACAGCTAAATAAAACACACACACACACAAACAAAAGTGACATGCTCAAAGTGGGCTGAGGGCAGAGCTGACTAACCTTGAACTCTGGTTTCCACGAAGCCTGTCTTAGGCCCAGGAGATACTGTTTCTCTGGAAAGAGAAATTCCCTGCTCTTCCCATCAGTGAGGGAGGGGACAGGGATGAGGTGGGGGGACACAGTGAGCAAAGGGGCAGAGGGAGGTGAGGGTAGAATGGGAAAGCCTGGCCTGGCCCAGCTCTGGTTCCCCACTAAACAGCTGAGCATGCCACTCTGGCATCACAACAGGTTTCCCCTCTCAATCTTTTCTGGAGGGTGGGTGAGCAAGCAGGTCGAAGGAAACCCAGAAACAATTGAAACGGAACTGGGAAGTTAAGAGTCCTGGGGCCACTGGAAGGACAGAGTGACTGCTGACTTGGCTGCAGGCACCAGGGATCTTACTTTGGGGGGTGGGGGGCAGGTGGTGCAGGCTGTGCTGTCACCGAGGGTCCCTCAGGAATGAGAATGGGGGCCAGGGAAGAGGTACACCCTCCCTCCTTGATTGCCCTTGCCATCGAGGTGGGCCTCTCCTCTCTGGATCCCTGCTGGACCACCCGTCTCAGCATCCCCTGGCCATGAGGTATGGGTGATTCCTACCCTCCCAACTCCTGCTCTTTAAGGCCCATATCAGGTCCCAAACACTGAATTTATAAATCCTGAGTCTCAAGAGAGAAAGGGAAGTGACGACATAACGATCCAAGCAAGGAGTTCCCTCAGGTCACAGCTTCCCTTAAAAATCACTTTTTGAGGGCTTGTTGCCACCCTCCTGTCATTCTCATCCAACTGGGTATGGTGGCTAGCGGTGACAAAAAGTGCACTGGGTACACTGCAGCCCATCGGACCTGTTTTCAAACTTATCTCTGATGCTCTCCAGCCACCTGACCCTGGCTAAGTTACAGAACCTCTCTGGGAACGGGTTTCCTGGTCATTGGTAAAAACGGGGATAATGCTTTCTGCTCTGACCGTATTGTGGAACTTGGAAAAGGACTTTGCAGGCTGTACCGTGCTGCACAAGGGATCACAGTGTTCCTTTACTCCATCACCTCCTAGGACATGAGGGCTCTAAAGTCCTCTATAGGGACCTTAATACAGGAGTGCTGAACAATGGGCTTCCCTGGTGGCTCAGTGGTAATGAATCCTCCTGCCAGTGCAGGAGACGTGGGTTTGATCACTGGGTCGGGAAGATCCCCTGGAGAAGGAAATGGCAATCCACTCTAGTATTCTTGTCAGGGAAATCCCACAGACAGAGGAGCCTGGTGGGCTACAGTCCATGGGGTCACAAAAGAGCTGGACACAAATTAGCGACGAAACAACAACGACAACAATAGTTGATTCAGATTCATGCAGCTACTGCTTACCCCCCACACCACCCGTTACCAGGTCCCCTTGTTGGTTTTGCGATGGAGAAGTAAGAGGACAGGACCTAAAGGATCTAGGGGCTGAGGTATTGGCTTGGTTCCCGTGATGCTGATCGGATCAGTCCAGTTCCGGTTCCCACTTCTTTTCTGTGAAGAAGTTGGACAGGATGACCTCGAAAGTCATTCCTAATTCTACACCCAGAATGAGTCATCTGTTTTAGGTGACACTGCCCATCAGCAGCACTGATGCCCAAGGTTGGGGCAGCTCTGGACATGGGTGGGGTGGCAGGCTGGAGGCTGCCGGAGAGGTCTGGGAGTCTCCCACCAGGCTCTGCCAGGCTCCTCTGCCCATGGCATTCTCTAGGCAAAAATACTGGAGTGGCTTCCTGTGCCCTCCTCCTCCAGGGGATTTTCCCGACCCAGGGGTCGAACCCATGTCTCTTGCATCTCCTGGACTGGCAGGTGGGTTCTTTACCACTAGCGCCACCTGGGAAGCCAAGGAGTCACCAGGGGACTAAGCAGGGGAAAGAAGGTGCTAGGGAGGGGCTAGAGGAAAACTCAAAGGGCTAGGGTGGGGAAAGGCGGGGCTAGCCTGCCTTCCACATTCTTTTCTGGTGTCTCGGTGGGGGTGAGGAGGAAGCCAGGCTGGCAGCTAGCTGGGTGGCTGCTGGGACTGATGGGAATAGCCGGAGGGTCTCTCTAGAGCAGGCCTTGGGCTGGGCAGGGCACGTCTACGCTCCACCTTCACTAGGGCAGGTGTTTGGTGTGATGACTTGAGCAAGGGCAGGTCCATCTCATACCCCGTCAGCTCCAGGGAGAGGAGTAAATCTTGGGAGACTTCTCCCTGGGGCTCATGGGGAAACAGATCCGAGTGAATAAGTACAGTTTTGTTACAAGCCTCCTGTGGCATGCCCCTGCTTCTATAGCCATCTCTCTCTGGAGAGTGGCACAGGGGCAAAAATCGTCCACCTGTGAGCGCGGGAAGTGGCCCTGGAACTAGGACACCAAGTCCCCTACCCCTTGCCTCTGTCTCTGGGTGGCCCCTTAATCCCCCTAGGGAGGGCTCCGAGGGGCCTCTCCCCGCCTCAGGCTGCCGTAGGCTGAGAAGCTGCCAGTAGCCGGCAGCGGGAGTCCTGGAACTCCCAGGCCTGCGACCTCCCCAGGTGACAGTCCGCTCCCCGAGGCCCCACCCGGCTTCTGGGTGGGCTGGCGGGGAAGGAGGTGGGGTGGCCACCTGATCCCTCCCGGAAATGGAGAAACACGGGACTCATCCCACACGGGCGCCGATAAGCATCGGCCCCAACTCTCCCCAACTGTCTCGGAGTTCTCTCCAGTCCAGATACTTATCGCCCTTTAGGGAAAAAGAAAATCAAGACAAGCTAGTCTTTCAGGTAGTTTCGAGGGAGCTCGGACTTTCTCACACCGGCTCAGAATCAGTCTGAGAGCTCGAGGGTGCAGGAGGGACCCCGGCTTTCATTCACGAATGGGGTCCCGGGACGCCGGCACCCGCGGTGGGGGCGTCCCTTCCCCTCCCGTGCAAACGTGCCAACAGCTCTTGGCTGAGCGTCCCCGGCGAATCATTAGTCCCTTTTGGCGTCCGCATCCTTCGCCTCCTCGCGGCCCCGGATACTCGGGGGACCCCGCCCGGCTCACGAGCCGCACAGTCCGCCACAGCCTCCCACGATCAGGGCCTTAAGTCCCCAGCAGAGAGGTGCTCTGATTCTTCCTCCTGCACTCTGAGGGGTTCGGGGTGGGAGCAGACCCCAACTCCACCCGCAGCTCATCAGGGCTCGTCAGCCGCCCGCCTCGCTTCGGACGCGCCCCGGACCTACCCGCCCGCCCCGCCCGTCTCGACTCGGGCCGAGGAGTTAGCTGGCTGCCGCAGCGCCCTCTCCTCCCCGCCAGGAGTCTTCCCCGCGCAGACGGGGCGGGTGCCCGGCAAGACCGATCGCGGACTGAGTGCGCCGGGCGGACAGGTGGCCCCCGAGAGGCGCGCGCGGCAGTCGCACTCACTCACCCAGAAGATGAAGTTAAATCCAAACAGCAGGTATTTGATGCACTTGGTGCCTCCTTTGACCGGCATGATGCGAGCTAGAGTGGCCTGGGTTGGACAGATGTGAAACGGGGCCGCGTGAGGCCGGGACGGGCGGGACCGGGTTGTGGACTGAGGTGCGCGCTGCTGCTGGCTGGCCTCCGGGCTGCACTTTTAAAAAGTGCCACTCCTCGGGCGCGCGACGCCTCGGTGCGCATGTGCCGGGCCCCGGCCCCGCCCCCCCACGCCCCGCAGGCCCCGCCCCCGGCCCACCTGCCACGCCCCGCCCAGGTCCGGGGGCCCGCGGCTCCTGCCGCCTCTGGCTCGGTGCTCCCCACCTAGTTGGCTGGACCTGACTTCCCGCCTTGCCTTCCCTTTCCTCCCAACCGTCCTGGAGTCTTTCTAGGCCGTCATCCTTGGCCGATTTCATCCTGGAATTATGTGAAGGCCTCACTCCTTTCGGTTCTCTCCTGGATTCTGCGCCTCCCGAGCCCTCTACCCTAGGAAGAACTTCCCCGGTGGGTGGTGAGGGCAGAGGCCCCTTACCCAAGGTGGCCCGCAGAATGAGGGCTCTTCTTGCTTGGGGCCCGATTTGAAGAGAAACTGCCCTGTTTCTGTCTTCCTGGGGTGGCTCCTTGAACACTTTGACTCTGAAGCACACTCTTCACTCGGCACATGGAGGCTTGCCTTCCGGATGGGAGGATTCGTAGGGGCTTATGGAAGTAATCCTGAAATACCATCAATGAATAGTAATAGGTCTGAGAGCTGGGCAATGTGGGGTTGCTTCCTGGATTTGTGGTTCAGATGCCCCAGAGAAGAGAAAGGCTGTAGCCTGGCTTCTGTTCTTGCCTCTTCTCCTCATCACCCTCTTTCTTGCCCTTGACACTGCCCACTGCCACATCTTTGAGTTCCTGTGCCAGAGTTCTTAGGGTGTTTCTCCTCTGCTCCAAAATGTCCAGCAAATGACAAATGTTGGCTAGAATGTGGAGAAAAGAGAACCCTCCTAGATTGTTGGGCTGTGCTTAGTTGCTCAGTTGTATCCAACTCTTTGCGACCCCATGGACTGCAGCCCACCAGGCGCCTCTGTCCATGGGATTATCCGGGCAAGAATACTGGCATGAGTTGCCATGCTCTCCTCCAGGGGATCTTCCCAACCCAGGGACTGAACCCAGGTGTCCCGCATTGCAGGCAGATTCTTTACCAGCTGAGCCACTGGGAAAGCCCCCAAAACTGTTGGGAGGGAATACAAATTGATACAACCACTATGGAAAGCAGTATGGAGGTTCTTTAAAAAATTAAAAATAGAACTACGCAGCAATTCCACTCCTGGGTATTTGTCCAAAGAAAATGAAAACACTGTTTGGAAATATATTTGCACCCCTATGTTCATTGTAACATTATTTCTAGCAGCCAAGATATGGAAACAACAGAAGTGTCCATCAATAGATGAATAGATAAAGAAAAAAAATATGATGAAATATTACCCATAAAAAGAAGGAAAACTTTCAACCACATAGATGAACCTAGAGGGTATTTTGCTAAGTGAAATAAATCAGAGAGAGAAAGACAAATGGAATCTAAAAAAAAAAAGTATAACTAACCAGAAACAGATACAGAGATACCAACAGTTGGTTGCCAAGTGGAGGTGGGTAGGGGGAGGAGAGAAATAGGTGAGGGAGATTAGGAGGTACAAACTTTCAGTTGCAAAATAAATGAGTCATGGGTATGAAATGTACAGTGTAGGGAATATAGTCAATAATTATGTGATATCTTTGGACAGTGACAGATAATAACTAGAGTTACTGTGGTGATCATTTCAAAATGTATAGAAATATCGAATCACTGTTATGTATGTATCAGGAACTGACACATGTTGTAGGTCAATTATACTTAAAAAACAAGCAAACAAGCTCAGAGACAGAGATTAGATTTGTGGTTACCAGAGGTGGAGGTGGGGAGATAGGAGAAGGGGAATTGGATGAAGGCAATCAAAAGGTACAAACTTCCATTTGTAAGATAAATAAGTACTAGGGATTTAATGTACAATATGATAAATATAGTCAACAGTGCTGTAAGTTATAAGGAAAACTGTTGAGAAAACAAATCCTAAGAGTTCTCAGGACAATGAAAAACATAAATATTTTTCTGTTTCTTTCATGTATGTATATGAAACATGGATATTCACTAAACTCACTGTGGTAATCATTTCATGATGTACATGAGTCAAGTCATTATGTCATACATCTTAAACATATACAGTGCTGTACGTCAATTATATCTCTGTCAACTAAAAAAGATGCACAATGTGAGAGTTGTGAGTTAAGTTTTATTTGGGGCAAAATGAGGACTGCAGCCCAGGAGGCAGCACTGCAGATAGCTCTGAGAGACTGCTCCAAAGGGGCAGTGGGAGGACGGTCAATATACAAGATTTTGGTGAACGGGGTTTGATACCATCAAGCACTCATTTTACAAAAGGTTTTCTGCTAGTCACGAGGATTTGATGTCATCATGAAGGGATTTAGTGCTTTTCTAGATAGAAGATGGCAAGGACTGGAATCATAAAATTTGTTCCTGAAAATATCCAACTGTATAAAAACCAGTTCCACCAGGTTCCCTGGAGCACAGAGTGCCTCACTCTCCACCCTGAACCCCCTCGGGGTGTTTAAGGTCAGCAGCTGCAGCAGTGCAGGGCTCAATCTCTGCAGAGGCAGAGGGCAAATGCCCTTGCTGTTCAGTCACTGGCAATGCTCTTGGAAAGTGCCAGTTTGCAGTTGACATCTCAAAGAAACTGGAAGGAAAAAATACTTTCCGCAGCTCTTCTACATTCAATAACTTAAGTCAAAATTCCTTATTTTGCCCTCCACAGCACCCCAGCCCTGCAAGTGGCATGTGGTGTGTTCCCTCTGGCTGGCTAACCATCCCCTCTTCACTTGTAAAAATTCCATGCCTCCTTAAACATTCCTTTCCTGGTTCTCACCAAAGGATAAAGAGATTCCCTCTACTTTTAAAAACCCCAAACCCTTTCACATTTTTTTTTTTTCAAAATGAAGTTTCCTTTTTTTTAAATGACAGAAGCAAAACTTCCTTAATTACCAAAACAGAAAATACCAATAGGCAAAAAGAACATAACTCAAAATAACACCCACCCGAAACAACGTGTATTACCAATTTGAAATTATATTTTGCTCTGTTTATTACCACTGTTAAATTTGTCTCACCAATTTGTTCATTCAGGCCAAATGTGGTTTCAGTATCCAGGCACATGAGGGTATATTCTTAGAGGAGGAGGTGACTGAGCCTGTTACATGACCACAAGGAGTGAGGCTTGAAGGCCAGGGGAGCTCAAAGCAGACTTTTGACCCAAATAGGGAAGCAGGCTGCAGAGTGCCTTGAAAAGTGGTTGTAATCAAGGGAGAATTGGGCAAAGTTAGGGCAGGGGCTGTCTGGAGTCTGGGCTGGAACTCACAGTAGTGGGGAGGTGTGTGGGGAAGTGAGGTGGGCATCTAGCTAGAGGTGCCTCCTGGCACTGGACTCTGCCCTTGGGGGTGAGGGATCACTGGTGGATTTAAGCGAGGGGAACCTGTGTTTTGGGTAGTTGTGTGGTGGGGGAGCAGGAGGGGCAGGCAGAAGGCCGCTTGACTCTAAGGACCATTGTCTGTGTCTCCAGACCTTGGCTCAGAGTGCTGGAGGCTTAGACTGTGGCTCAGACGGTAAAGAATCTGCCTTCAAAGCAGGAGACCTGGGTTTGATCCCTGGGTCATGAAGGGAGGGATCCCCTGGAGAAGGGAAAGGCAACCCACTCAAGTATTCTTGCCTGGAGCATTGCATGGACAGAAGAGTCTGACGGGCTGCCATCCAAAGAGTCGAAAAGAGTCAGACACAACTGAGCGACTAATACTGAAAGGCGAGAACATCTGCGGTTGGGGAGTGAGGCCGCTAGAGATGGAGATGATCTGGGGGCCCACAGAGGTACATCAGGAGGATGTGGGTTCAGGTCAGAGACCCAGGGGTGAACTGAAGTGGGACAGCAGAGTGGAGGCTGGAGAGAAGGTGGCAAACAGGGAGAGGGGATGAGTGTGTGAGGGGGCGGCCAGGGGAGGTCAGAGTCAGGGCAGCTCATTCACTTCTTCTTCAGGTGTTTCTGGGGAGCCTGCTGTGTGTCCTGGACACAGGGGATCCTGAGAGGACAACACCCTCTGTCTCACCTGGAAGAATCCCAGTGCAGGCCAGACTAAGCTCCAGGAGTCTTTGTTCAGGATGTACTTCCCCAGGACAGGCCTCCCCCATATCCTCTGCTTTAGCTCCTCTCTGAAGTACCTTGTTGTTGCTGTTTAGTTACTAAATCACGTCTGACTCTTTGTGACCTCACGGAGTGTAGACTGCCAGGCTCCTCTGTCCATGGAATTCTTCAGGCAAGCATCCTGGAATGGATTGCCATTTCCTTCTCCAGGGGATCTTCCTGACCCAGGGATCGAACCTACATCTCCTGCTTGGCCAGCAGATACTTTGCCACTGAGCCAACTGGAAAGCCCTCTAAAGTACCTACATGGCAGTATCTGAAGCACACTTCCCGAGTTGTTTCAGAGATGTGAAAACTCCTTATCGAAAGGAAGATGTTAACTACCTGATGACCAGGAGCACACAGCCCCAGGCCTCCTGAAGCCTAAGGACTGATAACGTTCACCCCTGTGACACCACCTGCTGCCTCACCATCAGCCCATCAGAGAGTTGTGTACAAGCTGATCACGTACCCTGTGACCCCTCCCACCTCCCTCACCTGGTTTGTAAAAATGCTTTACCTAAACCCTTTGGAGAGCCTGGGGTTTTTCAGGGCACACGGCACCCGTCTTGTCTCCTTGCATGGCCCTACAATAAATCTTTCTTTGCTCCAAACTCTGACGTTTCAGTTTATTTGGCCTCCCTGTGTGCCAGATGCATGAACTTGTGCTAGTAGAGGGGAGATTTGGCCTAGGAACTCACAGGGGCTGGGGTGTGTCCCCAGGTCTGCCAGGGAAGGAAGAGGCTTCCAACCTCTGTGGGGGACACGGCAGCCAACTTTGGAAGGCGGGCCAGTAGACAAGGGGCGGGGTGGGAGGATGAGGGGTTTGGTGGGGTGGTGGGGGGGGGGGGGCAGGGAGAAATTCCAGGTAGAGGGAACCACATGCGAAGGCACAGGGCAGGAAACCACAGGTTGCTGCTGGGGAATCACCACAGTGGGTGAGACAGGGAAGGAAGGAGGAGGGGAAGGAGAAGCAGAGAAAACAGAATTTCCTTAATGTTGCCAGGAGTGGCCACGCATAGGAGTTTTCCCTCTGTCACTGTCCCTCACCCACTGGGGCTGAGGACGGTTTGGTCCACGTGTAGGGCAGGCTTGAAGGGAGGCAGGAAACCAGACAAGGTCTCATATGCTCAGCCAGAGTCCACCTGTCTTTCGAGAACAGCTCTAAGGAGAGGAAAGATTTTATCTTTTTAATATACCCCTCACTCTGTCCTGGACTTTCCTGGTGGCTCAGCAGTCAAGAATCTGCTTGCAACGCAGGAAACCCGGGTCTGATCCCTGCATTGGGAAGATCCCCTGGAGAAGGAGATGGCAACCTACTCCAATATTCTTGCCTGGAGAATCCCATGGGCAGAGGAGCCTGGTAAGCTACAGTCCGTGAGCTTGCAAAAGAGTCGGACATGACTTAACCACTAAAGGACAACTCCCTGAACCACTCTCCCTCCTTTGCTCACAAGCCCAGATGGGAGGAGCTCAGGAAACATTTAGTTTCTAACCGAAACTCCTTCTTAGGGTGATTCTGAACCCTGACTGTTTTATTCACCTGCCACAGGAGTGCCCAGGAAATGTTGGCAACAGTTACTATTACTGTTATTATTTGTACTATTACTGTTATCATTTGCCCTCAAGAAACCGTGGGAGGGGCCATGGTGAAACATCAAATTACTTAAAATCAAGCGGGTCCTTAGAATGTGAATGAGGTGATCCGAGTTCCGTTCTTGGTCTGACTCTTCGGATTATATCCAATGAACCACCTCAGGATCCTCACCTGCACAGTAACATTTTTTAACGTCTTTTTTTTTTTTTAATTGTGGTAAAAGTCACATAACATGTGCTCAGTCACTCAGTTACATTCAACTCTTTTGCAACCCCAGGGAGAATAACCCTCCAAGCTCCTCTGTCTATGGGACTTTCCAGGCGAGAATACTGGAATAGGTTGCCATTTCCTCTTCCAGAGGTCACATAATATAAAACACAGCATTTTAATCATATTTCACTGTACAGTTCAGTGGCACTAAGTACATTCACACAGTTATGCAGCTCTCACTACCATCCGTCTCCCAAATCTTTCAGCTTCCTAAACCTGAAACTTTGTCCGCATGAAATGCTAAGTCCCCATCCCCACCACCCCCAGCCCCTGGCATCTACCAATGCACTTTCTGACTCTATGCATTTGACTGTTCTAGGTACCTCATAAAGATCCTAGGATCCTCATGGTGGATTCACTCCAGTATTCTTGCCTGGAAAATCCCATGGACAGAGGAGCCTGACGGACTACAGCCCATGGGATTGAAAAGAGATGGAACAACTTAGTGACTGAAGAAGAAGAACAACAACAAAGTATATTGAAGTGCATTTTTAGGATTAAGTTAATATATGTCCTATAAACAGATTATATCTTCTTTTTTCTCCTCCTTGTGCTATATGTGGAGAAGGCAATGGCAACCCACTCCAGTACGCTTGCCTGGAAAATCCCATGAATGGAGGAGCTTGGTGGGCTGCAGTCCATGGGGTCGTTAAGAGTCAGACACGACTGAGGGGCTTCACTTTCACTTTCCCCTTTCATGCGTTGGAGAAGGCAATGGCAACCCACTCCAGTGTTCTTGCCTGGAGAATCCCAGGGACGGGGGAGCCTGGTGGGCTGCCGTCTATGGGGTCGCACAGAGTTGGACAGGACTGAAGCGACTTAGCAGCAGCAGCAGTGCTATACGTGGGCTCTCACCAGCCATCCACTTCATACATAGTAGCTGTACCATGACTTTTTGAATTAGGAGATGGCAGGTCTCCTCCATTCACGGGTTCGATTCCTGGATGGGAAAGATCCCCTGGAGGGAGAGCATGGCTACTCACTCTAGTATTTTTGCCTGGAGAATCCCCTGGACAGAAGAGCCTGGCGGGCTACAGTCCACGGTGTGGAACAGAGGAGCAGAGTCCGACGTTACTGAGCACGCACCTTTAGCTTTTAGCTCCATTCCCCGTGGCACGAGTCCCTGTTCCAGCATGTGTTTGTGACGGGTGTTTTGTCCTACAGGCAACCGGGAAATGGAGTGATGGAAAAAACATGGTTTGCTTTAACTGGAAGGGGAAAATCTGGGTAAGCCCCTGAGTCAGAGATCACATGGAGGCAGCGAGGTCTTCCAGGCTCTGCGGTGAAGGATGAAGGAGTGGGAAGACTTCCTCCCCTCCCTCAGAGAATCCTGTTTCTGGAAAAACCCTGCTCCTGGGGCTGAGGGTCCACTTTGGCTCTTGTGCCCCACCTGCTGGTAAGACATGGACACAGGGCTGGGGCGACGAAGACGGGCCACGCCCATCTGCGTGGGGTGTTTTCACCTCCCGATGCAGAAGGCGGCAGGAGGACCCTCTCTCAAGGGCTATTAAGGCCTCCCAGCCGCCACACCAGTGGCCATTTCTCCTTGCTGTGACCCTGCTGACCAGCCCTTCCCTCTAGACACCTCCCCCTCACTGTCTCAGGTGCTGCACCATCTTGGTTCACTCTTTTACCTTCTAGAAACGTCTTCGCTGCTCCTTGGGCTTCCCCGGGGGCTCCGTGAGTAAAGAATCCGCCTGCAGTGCGGGAGACACTGGAGACCTGGGTTGGATTCCTGGGTTGGGAAGATGCCCTGGAGTAGAAAATGGCAACCCACTCCGGTATTCTTGCCTGGAAAATCCCATGAACAAAGGAGCCTGTCAGGTTACAGTCCATGGGTCACAAAAGAGTTGAACACAGTTGATTACCACACACACGTGTGTGTGTGTCCATGCTTTGGTGGTGAACTCCTTTAAACACACTTGCATTTGGTTGATTTCTGTGTTCTCCAAGCATCCAGTTCCTCGATGGCCTGGAGGAACCCTCTGCAAACATGTGGAAAAGCTGCAAGAGGGTGAGTCTTCCTCCTGGCCTGTGTTCTCTACTCCCCTCTCTCCCTGGACTCGCATCGCCCCCTTTTTCTCCCTCCATTTTTCTTTTGAGTTGACCTCTCCCGAAGTTCATCATGATATTCCTGGGCCTGTTGGCCATTTCTAATCTAATGTCTCCCTAGATACCCCCTATTTCAAATCCTAAAAGATGGTGCTGTGAAAGTGCTGCACTAAATATGCCAGCAAATTTGGAAAACTCAGCAGTGGCCACAGGACTGGAAAAGGTCAGTTTTCATTCCAATCCAAAAGAAAGGCGATGCCAAAGAATGCTCAAACTACCACACAGTTGCCCTCATCTCACACACTAGTAAAGTAATGCTCAAAATTCTCCAAGCCAGGCTTCAACAATATGTGAACTGTGAGTCTCCAGATGTTCAAGCTAGTTTTAGAAAAGGCAGAGGAACCAGAGATCAAATTGCCAACATCCTCTGGATCATCAAAAAAGCAAGAGAGTTCCAGAAAAATATCTATTTCTGCTTTATTGACTATGCCATAGCCTTTGACTGTGTGGATCACAATAAACTGTGGAAAATTCTGAAAGAGATGGGAATACCAGACCACCTGACCTGCCTCTTGAGAAACCTATATGCAGGTCAGAAAGCAACAGTTAGAACTGGACATGGAACAACAGACTGGTTCCAAACAGGAAAAGGAGTATGTCAAGGCTGTATATTGTCACCCTGCTTATTTAACTTCTATGCAGAGTACATCATGAGAAACGCTGGGCTGGAAGAAGCACAAGCGGGAATCAAGATTGCTGGGAGAAATATCAATAACCTCAGATATGCAGATGACACCACCCTTATAGCAGAAAGTGAAGAAGAACTAAAGAGCCTCTTGATGAAAGTGAGAGAGGAGAGTGAAAAAGTTGGCTTAAAGCTCAAAATTCAGAAAACTAAGATCATGGCATCTGGTCCCATCATTTCATGGGCAATAGATAGGGAAACAGTGGAAACAGTGGTAGACTTTATTTTGGGGGGGCTCCAAAATCACTGCAGATGGTGATTGCAGCCATGAAATTAAAAGATGCTTACTCCTTGGAAGAAAAATTATGACCAACCTAGACAGCATATTAAAAAGCAGACACGTTACTTTGCTAACAAAGGTCCAATTAGTCAAGGCTATGGTTTTTCCAATAGTCATGTATGGATGTGAAAGTTGGACTATAAAGAAGGCTGAGTGCTGAAGAATTGATGCTTTTGAACTGTGGTGTTGGAGAAGACTCTTGAGAGTCTCTTGGACTGCAAGGAGATCCAATCAGTCCATCCTAAAGGAGATCAGTCCTGAGTGTACATTGGTAGGACTGATGATGAAGCTGAAACTCCAATACTTTGGCCACCTGATGCAAAGAGCTGACTCATTTGAAATGACTCTAATGCCTGGAAAGATTGAAGGCGGGAGGAGAAGGGGACAACAGAAGATGAGATGGATGGTTGGATGGCATCACCGACTAGATGGACATGAGTTTGAGTAAACTCTGGGAGTTGGTGATGGACAGGGGGGCCTGGTGTGCTGCAGTCCATGGGGTCACAAAGAGTTGGACATGACTAGGGGACTGAACTGAACTGAGATATTCCCACCTCCTAACCCTCCAAATCTGTCAAGACATCACCTTCCTCATCAAAAGGGATTTTGCACATATGATTATGTTAGGATCTTGAGGTTAGTAGGTTATCCTGGAGTGTGCTTGTGGACCCAGTGTACTCCAGGAGTCCTTAGAGGAAGAGGCAGGAGGCTCAGAATCAGAGAAGAAGGCAAGCAGAGATGGGAGGGACATGGGGCCACAAGCCAAGGAATTCAGGCAACAATGGAAATTGGAAACAGCAATGAAGAAGATTCTCCCCTAGAGCTGCCAGAGGCAACAAGTAGAGCCTCACTGTCCCATTTTAGGCTTCTGACCTGCAGAATTCTAAAGTGATATGTGCTATTAAAAAAAAAAAAGTTTGTTTGTTTGGCTGTGCTGTGTCTTAGTTGTGTACACAAGATCTTCGTTGTGGCGTGCAGGATCTTTTTTACATGCAAACTCTTAGCTGTGGCTTGTAGGATCTAGTTCCCTGACCAGAGTTAGAAACCGAGCCCTCCTGTGTTGAGAGCATGGAGTCTTAGCCAGTGGGCCATCAGGGAAGTCCCAATATGTGCTATTTTAAGCCACTATATCTGCAGTACTTAGTCACAGAAGCAATGGAAAGCTAAAAGACTTGTCTCAAAATAAACATCAAAATCAGACTTCGTAATCTCTGAGGGCCTCCTTTTACAAGAGGCTGACTTCCTTTCTCCTTGTCCTTCTCCCCTGATCCCCATTCCCCTCCCCCCCCCCGCCCCCATCAGCTCCAATCCTTGCCCCCCAACCCAAGACTCCTGTGCTCTGACTGGTGCCACACCTGCTCACTGAAGCCGCTCCTGGGTTCTTTGCCTGTGGGTTCAGACACATGTGGGCAGATGAAATATAATTAAGATGAACCTGAACATAAGAAGCTGTGGCCCCCTGGGGCCCATGGGGAGGGAGATGAGAGGGGACATCACCTTGGAGTGTCACTTGCAGAAAGATGAAATCTGGACCTCATGGTGTCCCCCAAGAGGTCACTGTAACCTGGTCTGTGTTGATGTCCAGCACCCATTCCCTCTTCTGGCATCTTATCTGCTTTAGCCTTTTTGTACTATTATACTTTTTTTTTTTTGGTCTTTTTTCCTTCTCTCTCTCTTTTTTTTTTTTTTGGCAAATTAACTTTAATATACAGATACAAAAGCAACAAATATAGATTCACAGCATTTACAAGAAATCATTCAAGTAGCATTGTAAATAAATTTTTTAAACAAAATTTCAGAGAAAATACATATTTGCACAAGTGGTCTTGTACAACACACATCAGCCGTCAACAGCTATGTCCTCAGTTGGGCAACTGTCACCTGACCTAGACAGATAACAGCGTCTTGATGTTGATGAGTTACAATTGAAGGAAAAAGTGAAGGCAAAATTATTAGCTGCCCAGTTGTGTCTGGCTCTCTGTGACTCCATATTCTGTAGCCCGCCAGGCTCCTCTGTCCGTGAGATTTCCCAGGCAAGAATCCTGGAGTGGGTAGCCATTTCCTTTTCCAGGTCTCTCTTTCTTAATAACTCTTCAGAATAATTTTAGGTTTATACAGAAAAGTTGCAAAACTAGTACAACTTCCCCCTAATGTTCACATCCTTTTCAAAATTTATTTATATATTTGTGGCTGCCCTGGGCCTTTGTTGCTGCCCTTGGGCTTTCTTTTGTTGCAGCAAGCGGCTTCTCTTATTGCAGTGCACAGGCTTCCCATCGCAGCGGCGTCTCTTGTTGTGGAGCGCAGGCTCTAGGGTGTGTAGGCTTCAGTAGCTGTAGCTTGCAAGCTCTAGAGCACGGCACAGGCTCAGTAGTTACAGCACTTGGGCTTAGTTGCTCTGCAGCATGTGGGATCTTCCTGGATGAGGGATCTTCCTGGATGAGGGATCAAACCCGTGTCCTTCCTCTACTTTGGCAGGTGGATTCCCAAGTACTGGACCATCAGGAAAGCCGTAATGTTCACTTAAAAAAAAAAAATCATTTGTCAAAACTAAGAAGTTAATATTGATATAGTACTAGTAACTAAACTGCATATTTTATTCAGATTTCACCCATTTTTCCACTAACATTCTTTTTCTTTCCCAGAGTCCAATCCTAGACCCCACAGGGATTTAACACTTTGCATTCCTTTTAATTCTATGAGTGAACTGGGCTCCCTCCTGCCTTTCTACCTTTGACCCTGTCATTTACTTTGTTTACAGTAACTTTCCCCTTCCCAGTTCCCACTGAAGTCCTATTCATCCTGCTACAACCCCTCTTGCAGACAGGGATACTGTGGGGAGGATGGTAGGAGAAGGTTAGGAGATCTGGCTGTAATATTAAATGGGGAGAATTTCCACTGCCCCTTCCATACTCAGGATCTCATTTGACTCTCATTTGGTTTTTTCTTTATTTGTTTTTAATTGAAGGATAATTGCTTTATAGTATTGCATTGGTTTTTACCAAACATCAACATGAATCAGCCAGAGGTTTACTCCTGTCCCCTTCCACCTGAACATCCCTCCCATCTCCCTCTAGGCTGTTATCCAGCCCCAGTTTGAGTTCCCTGAGTCATACAGCAAACTCCCATTGGCTATCTGTTTTACATATGGTAATGTAAGCGGCCATGTTACTTTCTTCATACCTGCTACCCTCTCCTTCTCCCCTGCCATCCCAGCTGTTCTCCTTTGGTTTTGATGTAAGAAAGAAAGTGAAGTTGCTCAGTCATATCTGACTTTTTGTAACCTCGTGGACTGTAGCCCACCAGGCCTCTCTGTCCATGGGATTTTCCAGGCAAGAATACTGGAGTGGGTTGCCATTTCCTTCTCCAGGGGATCTTCCGGACACAGGGATTGAACCCACGTCTCCCGCATTGCAGGCAGACGCTTTACCCTCTGAGCTACCAGGGAAGCCCTGGTTTTGATGTAACCTTTATGCAAATCCAAGCTAGTGTGTATTATTGCTCACTCCCTGCTCCCCCCTACGCAAGAGCCTGCATCTACAGGTGAGCTTTTCAGTATCCCACAGGTGGCTGGAAGCAGAGCTCGAACAGAGCCCAGGTCTCTGACCTCTGGGAGTTTCATCAGTTTCTCTGTCGTGTGTGATGATCCACCCCCACGTTCCTGCGCTGTCTGGTCTGGGGGTGCTTTGGTGTAACACTTGGCTAGCTTTGGTGGGTGGAGGGTTTCCTGTAGTTTCGTCGCGGCTGCACATTTAGATAAAACTGCATTATCCTTGGCCTCAGGGACTTTCTTCAGGCTGTCCCAGCTTACACTGTCACCGGTGTCCCCCCAACCCTTCCACCCACCTCTGCCAAGCAGTCCAGGAAACCCCCCCCCAGAATGCCAGAGCCTTGGGCTCCCTAACTCTACCCACCTCCACCCTCCCATCGTCCCCTGTGCCCCCCAGTCCCCTGCTTTTCTGTCTTCTTTCACCCTCCTTCCTCTCCTTCCTTCCTTTCTTTCTCTCCTGCGCTGCATGGCATGTGGGGATCTTACTTCCCCAACCAGGGATTGAACCCGGACACCCTGCAATGGAAGCACAGTCTTAACCACTGGACCACCAGGGAAGTCCTTAACCATGTTTTCATAATCTGTACAAAAGGAACAAAATACTCACTTCCAGGATCACTGTGGGACCCTATGGGAAACATCTCTGCACAGTGAACAACCACTAAATACTGCCTCCTTTCCCTGGACTGCGGACTGTGGGCCACTCTTGGGTTCCTTGATGGCCCGGTGGGGAGGAGGTTTGGAGGCGGGCCCTCCGGCTCTGCTACTCTGGGGGAGGGGCGGTCAGGCCAGCCTGGGGGGTGGGCCCGCAGCAACTGCCCCGAGCCTTTGTCCGGCTGCGGGACAGGCTTTGCCTCGGTCCTCCCCTGCCCAGACTCTGGGCTTCTCTGGGCTAGGAAGAGGAGAGCTATCTCCTCTTTGGGGGTAGCGTCATCCTCTCTCAAGGCTGAGACTGACACCCGGTGACCCCTCCCCACTTTTCTGGCCTCACTGTGCCCGGTGACGCCAACACTCTCCTCGGCTCACACGGTCCCACAGATGGTAACTCTTCCGTTCGGCTAGAAATACCGTCTTATTTTTAGCTCTGGCCCTGGTCCATCCCACTGCACCCCTCCCTGCCTGGGCTTGTCCAGATCTGCAAGTCGTTTTCCCCAGTGCTGAGAACCGCAGGAATGTTCCCCCGGCACTACACTTACAGGGGCCCTGCTTGAACTTCTCTCTCTCTCTGCCCCATTTGCTTGCACACAGTCTATTTCTGCCACAGACACTCTCCTAAGTGTCTCCCAACGCCGCCTCCTCTCCTGTTCCCCTCCCCCGCCGCTCCCTCCAGAAGAGAGGAACAGCACTAGGAAACCCTCACAGCTGGAAGGGACAAGGGAAGATGGCAATGAGTTTATGCAGCCTACACACACACCCACCACACCACACCCACACCACATATACACACACCACACACACACCACAAACACACACACACACCACATATACACACACCACACACACACATACACATCACATATACACACACCACACACACACCACATATATACACACACCACACACACACCACATATACACACACCACACACACACACACCACAAACACACACACACACATCATATATACACACACCACACACACAC
>NW_024070213.1:15657242-15773588 GCF_014754425.2 Oryx dammah | reverse complement strand
TCTCACACTTCACATCTTCACTACTAATTATACTTTAAATGCTAAATCAACATGGTCACGAGAGGTGATTTTTCATGTCTTCAATTGGAACTTCTTGATTAAGCTAATCCGTTGGCCAGTCTGCACTGTTTCAGCACCTCGCTGAAACCCTCACAAAGTTTAAGGTCACCCTGGCTCTGGGCACACTCCAAAAACTGTTTCACCTCATAGAAGCAGGGGCCATTCTGCAGCAGTTGTGCCGGCTGGGTTCCCTGAGGCTCCTGGTAAGTGATGTCAGGACTTGAGGGTTCAGCACTGCTTCTTCCGCTGAAGCCCCCAGTGATGGCGTGTCCCAGAGCGTGGCCGACGGCAGAACCCACAGCCACGCCAGCAGCAGTGGCTGCCATCTGGGCCATCAGACCTGGCTGCCGGGGAGCAGCAGCAGAGGAGCCGACGGCAGACGGTGCAGCCAGTGCTGGTGGCTGAGCTGCGGGCGCAGGCCTGGGCACTGCTCTCATCTGAGGAGCGCGGCTGGCAGGAGGGGCCACGTGGGAAGTGCCGCTTTGGCTTCCACGAGACATCTTGACTGCACTGCTAAGCGACGTCGACCTAGGATGCTTCTTGAAACTGTCAGGCACACTGTGCCTCCTGCCTTGGTCTTGCTGTTCCCTCAGCCTCGATCCCCTCCCTGACGATACTTCCTTCTCTGAGCCTTGATCTAAAGGACCTTTATCGGCTTCTCCCCTCGACGTGTGGTCCAGCCCAGCCCATGCATCCTTGTCAGCTGGCCTGTGTTGTCCCCTTATTGCGTTTCTCAGCAGCTGAAGTGGGGTATGTTGATTTTTCTGGTCTCTGTCTCCATCCACTTGAGTGTGAACTTCACGGGGACCATGGCTGGTCCTTCTGTTTGCCACTACATCTCCATGGCCTAGACCATGCCATGTGGGTGTTAATACTTATTTGTTGAAATGGAAATGAAGGGTCAGTACATATGGATGAATGAGTGACCTACATCAGAAGCCTCTCAGGACAGCTGGGCCCTTGGATGAAAGACTGTCCAGGGAGGGAGAGTGGGGGGAGCACATGGTCCCCCCTGGCCCCTGGAGGGTGGGTGGCCGCCTGCTAGCCAGGCAGGACACATAGAGTAGGGAGGGCTGGTGTGTGGAGGTGGGGGCACTCCCCTGGAGGTCGTGCTGGGCGTGTCCAGATGTGAGGGTCCCTGGTCAGCAGCCAGCCATTGCTGCCCTTCCCTTCCTCAATGAGTCAGCCTGCCGGGAAACACACTAGGGAAGTGGCCCTGTCAGGAGTACAACGGGGCCAGGGGTCAACAAAATAAGAACCTGCTCACCCACCTCGCCCTCTGCCGGTAAGAAGGAGCCGGCCCACCCTCACCTCCATCTCAGACTGCTGGCCCCAGAAAGTGAGAGAACGCATGCCTGCTGTCTAAGCCCCCAGCCTGTGGGCCTGTGTGACGAACCCAGGAAACAAAGGCGGGACCTCCTGACCGCTGATGCTCCTCTCCTGGTCCCTAGATTTCTGGAGCTCAGGCTGGAAGGGGAGGGAGAGCTGCCTATGAGAGCTCTGCCGCTTCAGGCTTTCTTCATCTATTGTCCTGTTTCCCCTCTCCATCCCCTTCTCCCCATCTCATCACAGGGATTGCTTCCTGTTTCAGTATTTATCACCTGCACTAGACTGTAGGTCCTTTGTGCTCACTTGATTCTGTGTCCTCAGTGCTTGGCACCCTGGAGGTGCTCAGCACACATTGGTAAATGAATGAATATATGAAGGAAAGAATAAATTTTGTCCCCTTGGGCTGATTAAGAGGCTCTGACAAAAGTCTGTGCTTATAATTTCAAATTGTGGTGCCTAAGAAGACTCTTGAGAGTCCCTCAGACTACAAGGAGATCAAACCAGTCAATCTTAAAAGAAATCAGTCCTGAACATTCATTGGAAGGAAT
This sequence comes from Oryx dammah, assembly GCF_014754425.2. Taxonomy (NCBI): domain Eukaryota; kingdom Metazoa; phylum Chordata; class Mammalia; order Artiodactyla; family Bovidae; genus Oryx; species Oryx dammah. The sequence continues at coordinate 15,771,651 of NW_024070213.1, read as the reverse complement.
GATGCTGAAGCTGAAGCTCCAACACATTGGCCACCTGGTGTGAAGAACTGACTCATTGGGAAAGACCCTGATGTTGGGAAAGACTAAAGGCAAAAGGAGAAGTGGGCGGCAGAGGATGAGATGGTTAGATAGCGTCACCAACTGAATGGACATGAATCTGAGCAAATTTGGGAGAGACTGAAGGACAGGGAAGCCTGGTGTGCTGCAGTCCATGGGGTCGCAAAGAATCAGACAGGATTTAACGACTGAACAATAGCAAATAATAATAAGCAGGGGCAGCAGAGTCCCCCTCAAGACCCCCCAGTAGAGAGTCAGGTGGGATACTCTGGAGAAAGCCCTGCAGAGGCTGCCCAAATAGCCCTGGAGCCCTGAGGGCAGGGCAGGGAACCTGATGGATGACAGGTCCACACAACTCACACCTAGCCCTTGTCCAGCAATAGAAAGGCCAAGAAGAAAGTCTTCTCTTAGTCTATGAGTCTGAGCCTGGAACTGGATTGGGAGAGTGAAATGTGGGGGGATATTGGAGTACATGTTCCTCTTTCTCTTACCTCTGCCCATCCTGCTTCTCTGTTGTGGACCCAAAACAGGGTAGGGAATGAGAAGGAAACAAGTCTCCTCCTCATCACTCATAGATTCAGTGACTATTGAAGGTCCGGCTATGTACCTGATAGTGCGATTGGGTCAAGGATGGAGAGAGGAGTAAACTCAGTCGCAAGGCAGCTCACAACTGGACAGGGAGATGGACAAGTAAATGGTCCTAGAACAAGGTCACGGCAGCTCTGATGGGCTCTGTGTAGTGCTGTGCGAAGAGAGGGGAGATACTCTGAGTGAGGGACTTGGTCCAGTCTGAATGAAGGAGGGGCCACCAGAAAAAGGCCTCCATGATTGCTGCATAGCAAGCTGTAAAATCTGTATATTTCCAATTCAAGTTCAGGACTGTAAAGTTTTAAAAAAATTGTATTTATTTTTATTTTATTTTAAACTAAATTTTTTAAATTGAAGGATAGTTGCTTTATGATGTTATGTTAGTTTAGGATTGTGAAGTTTTTACTCAGCTTCCCCTGTCTTGAAAATACTCAAGTATCCTTGGAGATTATGGTTGGTTGGTTTGTTTTGATTTTTGGTTGCACTGAGAGGCTTGTGGGATCTTAGTTCGCTGACCAGGGATCCAACCCATGACCCCTGCATTGGAAGTGCAGAGTCCTTGCCACTGGACTGACAAGGAATTCCAAGATTGTGGTTTAGACACTGATAGGGAGAAATTGTTATCTGGTGGAGGAGGTTCAGAGAATCAGAGACAAAACCGCTGGACTCAGATGAGGTCAGTGACTGTTTAATTCATTTTTACACATGTGCACAGAAGCTCCAATGCTTTGGCCACCTGATGTGAAGAGCCGACTCATTGGGAAAGACCCTGATGCTGGGAGAGATTGAAAGCAGGAGAAGTGGGTGACAGAGGATGAGATGGTTAAATGGCATCACCGCCTCAATGGACATGAGTTTGAGCAAGCTCTGGGAGATAATGAAGGACAGGAAAACCTGTTGTGCTGCAGTCCACGGGGTGACAAAGAGTCGGACACAACTTAGTGACTGAACAAGAGTAAGCCCACCTAGCCTCCTTTGGATAAAATGGTAACTTGAATTTCCTTCAAGATTCTCCCTCCCCACCCTCTGCCCTTTTGCTTTGGGTGAGATTGACCCATCTCTATAACTCAGCCCCACTGACCAAAGCTCCATTGGCTCACCAAAACCATAGCAATGAGTCTGGGGCAGTGGGGTTGGGCTTCAAGTAGAGCAGAGAGACTTCAGCTGAGGTTTCCAGTGGGGAGACACAAGGTTTCTTCCCTGATGGGCTTGAACATGGATGCATTAATTGGGACCCACTGTCTCACCTCGTTATCATCACAGGTGGCCTGAGGGGACGGCAGCTGAGAAGTGGAGAGAAACCAGGACTTTGAGGAGCATAAGCCCCTGGGCAGCCTGCACCAGAAGGCAGCCCAGCCAGACTCCTGGATTTCACTTAAGCGACCTCCCATTTGGTTTCTGTTTCTCCTTTATTTATTTAGGTTTTGGTCACTTGCAGCTGAGAGAGTCCTACATGAAGCGATGGTCACCGTCAAATTCTGTCTCATCTTCTAGCTTTCCTGGGGGATGGCGCTTCAGGTAGAAAGCATGATGGTATTCAACCAGAGCATTGTGTTAACACTTCTGTCTCGGACCCCTGTTTGTAAAACAAACTTTAGTTATCCTTATATTTTACTCTCCTTGAAGGCAAAAGCTGAGATGGTTTTGTTTGCTTTGTAGAACCACAGAGACTTGCCAAAGTCCCTCAAAGAGACTGGCTGTTCTTTGTGCTTATTCTCTCCATACGGTGAAAGAAGACAGAGGCTCAGAGATGAGGCGTCCAGCCCAGGCTGACGTGGATGCAGGAGTCTAGTGTCCGGACTCAGCTGAGGCCAGCGGTGAAGCCTCTCGGCTCTAAGATGAGGAATAAGTACTGGCCTGGGACCAGCTCTGTCACTGACCTGCTGGGTGACTTGAGGTCAGTCCAGCCCTTGGGCCTCAGTTTCCACATCATTCAAATGGGGCCACAACCTTCACCTGCAGGAACCAGCATGTTCTGTGTACAAGTTTGCTCAAGAGCACACAGTCTCCCAGCACCCTTGCTGCTTCTTAGGGAGTCAGAAAGCTTGGGAGCTGGAGGGCTCCCCCAGCCCCGTCATCCACCTGGGACTTTTGATTCCCAGGGTGCGAAGTGTTGCAGGTACACCCTAACTGGCCCAGCGCAGACCTCTGTCCCCACCCCCCACTCCACTCTGGTCTGAACAGCAAGTGCCCCTCAGGGTTGCTCATGGACAGACACGGCCCAGAAACGCCAAGGGGTGCGCTCAGGGCCCTGCTGGCCTGGCCACTCTGAGGTGGCCTTGCTGCTGTAGGCTGGCTGGTGGGGGCGCTGGAGGCCCAGGTTCCCTGCCGTTTCTTGGACGGTAGTGCCGTGATGGGTCCTAGGGGAGGGGGGACCTGAAGGGGAGGCACAATCGCTGTGTGTTTTGCTGGACCTTCGCCCTGAGTGGCTCTTCCGGCCATTGTGCTCAGGATGCTTTTGTAGCCTTTTTGTAGACGCAGCAACACCCTGTATGTACTTCCCCGCATTCCAAGGAGGCCCACAGTGTGGTCACTTATGAGAGGTCTCCCAGACCCTCCTTCCTCCCCCTCCTCTGGACTCCATCCTTTTCATGGTGTTCTAGCCCTACGTTCCAGGAAACAAACTCACTCAGAAGGACGATGCTGATAGTGAAGTGCAGCTTATTACATCAGCGGGCCCAAGGCAGAGTCTCCTCTTAGCCAAGGACCCCAATCAGCATTTGTGAAAACCTTATATACCCTAAGTGTACATGCCCAAACCCACCTCCCAAAATTCCCTGAAACTAGTCTGAACAAAGGAAGAGAAAGATACAATCAAAGTTAACCTGTGATTCATATGCCTTAAGCCTAGGTAGTTAACAGTGGACAATTATCAGTAGGCCTGTGGTCATACCCCAATAAGCATAATAGAACTAAATTGCTTACATAGATAATTAGGGTATTCTTTTAGGCAATGGAGAATCTAGGTATGAGCCCTGGGGTTCTTACATCCGGGGGGTCTGGTTTTCCAGTTGGTCTGTTGTTTCCATAGATAATGGGCATATAGCTCAAAGTCCACAGTCCGGCCCAAGATGGAGTCCTGCTTTCAAGATGGAGCCTGTTCTGTCTGTTTCTTCCTTCAATGGAAGAGGCTTCCAGCCACCCAGCTCTCCCCATGACTGGCAGCCATGCTCCAGAAGTCCTTAGATCTTGGCCACACAGCAGATCAACAGCACAGGGAATGTTTTCTGACTTAGATACTGCTTAAGAGCTTTACACACTAACCAACAGTTTCATGAAATAGATGCCCTAGTTATCAGTTCAGTTCAGTTGCTCATTGGTGTCCGACTCTTTGCGACCTCATGAATTGCAGCATGCCAGGCCTCCCTGTTCATCACCAACTCCTGGAGTTTACTCAAACTCATGTCCTTTGAGTTGGTGATGCCATCCAACCATCCCATCCTTTGTCATCTTTCTCCTCCTGCCTTCAATTTTTCCCAGCATCCGGGTCTTTCCAAATGAGTCAGTTCTTTGCATCAGGTGGCCAAAGTATTGGACTTTCAGCTTCAGCATCAGTCCTTCCAGTGAATATTCAGACTGATGTCCTTTAGGATGGATTGTTTGGATCTCCTTGCAATCCAAGGGACTCTTAAGAGCCTTCTCCAACACCACAGTTCAAAAGCATCATTTCTTCTTCGGCGCTCAGCTTTCTTTATCAGCCCTTCTCATAAATATGAAGGAAACGGAAGCATAGAGGGGTTCAGTAACCAGCCCCCCACCCCCACCCGAGGACACAGCGGTGAGTGGCAGAGCCAGTTCTCAGAGTTCATGCATTTGAGGCAAGAGCCTGTGTTCTCAGCTGCCCGTTGCCCTGTCCTCTAGTTAAGTCTGGTACTTTGTGCTTCAGAGGTGAGTGAAGATGAAACAGAGTTCATGAGTCATTTTTTATGACAAACTTTTAGTTTTGGATTCGCAGAATTACTGCGAATACTACAGAGATAGTACAGAGAATTCCGATATAATCAACACCCAGTTTCCCTGATTATTGACACCTTATGTTAATGTGATATACATGTTGCTATTGATGAAGCCATATAAGTACATTGTCAGCTCTATCCCAGGCAAGAATATTGGAGTGGGTTGCCATTTCCTTCTCAGATAGTTTATTCAGAGTTCTTTATTTTTATTGTTATTTTTTAAACTTTACTTTTTTCATGTGATCATTTTTTTCTACCAAATAATCTGCATTTTACTTTTTCAATTTAATTTAATTTTTTATTTTATTTTTGGCCACACAGGATGTGGGATCTTAGTATGGAAGGGAAGATGCTGGAGGGGCAGGTGTGAGGGCTCAAGTGGTGTCCCGAAGGAGACTATGGGACACCTAACTGTCCTTTGCTTGGTGTGTTTAATTATTTATTTTTGGCCGTATCTTGTGGCACTTGGCATCTTAGTTCCTTGACCAGTAATCAAACCTGCATCCCTTGAACTGGAAGCTTGGAATTTTAACCACTGGACTGCAGGGAAGTCCTAAGAGCTCTTTTTTTTTCTTTTAATCTAATGTTCCTTTTCTGTTACAGGATCTCATCTTGGACCCCACATTACACTTAGTCATCCTGTCTCCTTTGGCTTTGAGAATGTTGATGTCCTCGGTAGGGAGGCCAGAGGTCTCCAAGCGGCAGGAGGAGATAAAACTGCAAGTGGCAGACTTTTTTTTTTTTCCTCTTCTAATCCTGTGTTGTCATGGAACACCTGGTTCCACCTGAATTTAGCTTTATCTCAAATCTTGAGCTAACCACTGTGTTTTTCTTATGGATATATTTTCTTAAGCTATGTTAATGAACTATGTATTTGCCAGGAAATCTGCCTTTCTTCAAGATTATGGCCCGGGGATGACTCACCTTGTGTCAGTGCTATCTCAGAATGCATGTTGTGGGTGAGGGGCCTGATGTAATTCTCAGTTTTGAGACGTTTCCTTTCTCTAATTAGTTAGTTCAGTCACTCAGTCGTGTCCGACTCTTTGCGACCCCATGAATCGCAACACACCAGGCCTCCCTGTCCATCACCATCTCCTGGAGTTCACTCAGAACTGCAGTATTCTTGCCTGGAGAATTCCATGAAATGTAACCTGTCAGGCTCCTCTGTCTACGGGGTTGCAAGAGTTGGACACAACTTAGCGACTCAACCACCAATAGATATATAACTCCTTGCTAAAACCTAGCAAGAGGGCACTCTTTCTGTCCCTTTCTGATGTCTATGTCAGAAACTTCCTCTATCTCTTTTATACTTTAATAAAACTTTATTACCCAAAACACTCTGAGAGATCAAGCCTCATCACTGGCCCTGGATTGAATTCCTCTCCTCCGGAGGCCATGAATCCCGGCATTGTTCACAGTTTGTTCAGTCAGTTCAGTACTGTCTGACTCTTTGCGACCGAATGAACAGCAGCACATCAGGCTTCCCTGTATATCACCAACTCTTGGAGCTTGCTCAAGTTCATGTCTGTTGAGTCGGTGATGCCATCCAACCATCTCATCCTCTGTTGTCCCCTTCTCCTCTTGATTTCAATCTTTACTAGCAGCAGGGTCTTTTCAGATGAGTCACTTCTTCCCATCAGGTGGCCAAAGTATTGGAGTTTCAGCTTCAGCATCAGTCATAACAATGAATATTCAAGACTGATTTCCTTTAGGATGACTGAATGGATCTCCTTGCAGTCCAAGGGACTCTCAAGAGTCTTCCCAACACCACAGTTCCAAAGCATCAATTCTTCAGGGCTCAGCTTTCTTTATGGTCCAACTCTCACATCCATACATGACTACTGGAAAAACCATAGCTTTAACTAGACAGACTTATGTTGGCGAAGTAATGTCTCTGCTTTTTAATATGCTGTCTAGGTTGGTCATAACTTTTCTGCCAAAGAATAAGCGTCTTTTAATTTCATAGCTGCAGTTACCATTAGCAGTGATTTTGAAGCCCCCCAATAGGAAAAGGAACATGTCAAAGCTGTATATTGTCACCCTGCTTATTTAACTTCTATGCAGAGTACATCATGAGAAACACTGGGCTGGAAGAAGCACAACGGGAATCAAGATTGCTGGAAGAAATATCAATAACCTCAGATATGCAGATGACACCACTGTTATGGCAGAAAGTGAAGAAGAACTAAAGAGCTTCTTGATGAAAGTGAAAGAGGAGAGTGAAAAAGTTGGCTTAAAGCTCAACATTCAGAAAATTAAGATCATGGCATCCGGTCCCATCACTTCATGGCAAATAGATGGGGAAACAGTGGAAACAGTGGCCAACGTTATTTTTCTGGGCTCCAAAATCACTGCAGATGGTGACTGCAGCCATGAAATTAAAAGACGCTTACTCCTTGGAAGGAAAGTTATGACCAACCTAAACAGCATATGAAAAAGCAGAGACATCACTTTGCCAACAAAGGTCCATCTAGTCAAGGCTATGGTTTTTCCAGTGGTCATGTATGGATGTGAGAGTTGGACTGTGAAGAAAGCTGAGCACTGAAGAATTGATGCTTTTGAACTGTGGTGTTCGAGAAGACTCTTTCTTTTTTTTTTTTAAATTTAATCATTTATTTGGCTGCACCAGATCTTAGTTGCAGAATGTGGGATCTAGTTCCCTGACCAGGGATTGAACTCTGGGCCCCTGCTTTGGGAGCAGAAAGTCTTAGCCACTGGACCACCAGGGAAGGCCCATGGAGAAGACTCTTGAGAGTCCCTTGGACTGCAAGGAGATCCAACCAGTCCATCCTAAAGGAGATCAGTCCTGGGTGTTCATTGGAAGGACTGATGTTGAAGTTGAAACTCCAATACTTTGGCCACCTGATGCGAAGAACTGACTCATTTGAAAAGATCCTGATGCTGGGAAAGATTGAGGGCAGGAGGAGAAGGGGATGACAGAGGATGAGATGGTTGGATGGCATCACCGACTCAATGGACATGGGTTTGGGTGAACTTTGGGAGTTGGTGATGGACAGGGAGGCCTGGTGTGCTGTGGTTCATGGGGTTGCAAAGAGTTGGGACATGACTGAGCGACTGACTGAACTGAAAATAAAGTCTCTCACTGTTTTCATTGTTTCCCCATCTATTTGCCATGAAGTGGTAAGACAGGATGCCATGATCTTAGTTTCCTGAATGTTGAGTTTTAAACCAACTTTTCAGTCTCCTTTTTCACTTTCATCAAGACGCTCTTTAGTTCTTCTTTGCTCTCGGCTTAAGTGTGGTGTCATCTACATATCTGAGGTTATTGATATTTCTCCCGGCAATCTTGGTTCCAGCTTGTGCTTCATTTAGCCTGGCATTTCACATGATGTACTCTGCATAATATACTCTGTACTTCGCTGACTAAGGTCCGTCTAGTCAAGGCTATGGTTTTTCCTGTGGTCATGTATGGATGTGAGAGTTGGACTGTGAAGAAGGCTGAGTGCTGAAGAATTGATGCTTTTGAACTGTGGTGTTGGAGAAGACTCCTGAGAGTCCCTTGGACTGCAAGGAGATCCAACCAGTCCATTCTGAAGGAGATCAGCCCTGGGATTTCTTTGGAAGGAATGATGCTAAAGCTGAAATTCCAGTACTTTGGCCCTCATGCAAAGAGTTGACTCATTGGAAAAGACTCTGATGCTGGGAGGGATTGGGGGCAGGAGGAGAAGGGGCCAACAGAGGATAAGATGGCTGGATGGCATCACTGACTCGATGGAAGTGAATCTGAGTGAACTCCTGGTGTTGGTGATGGACAGGGAGGCCTGGCGTGCTTCGATTCATGGGGTTGCAAAGAGTCGGACATGACTGAGCAACTGAGCTGAATTGAACAACTGTTTTCATTCTACAGTCCTGGGGCATGGGTGCTGTTCCTGCCTTGATTTTACAGATGGAGAGACAGAGCTTTCCAGAAGTTAAATAACACACCCAAATTCACACACCAGGGACTCCTGTGTGACCTTCTGTGTGGGGGGGATTGGCCCCCACAGTGGGGTCAATCCTGGTCAGATGTGGGCACCTTTTTCTGGAAAAAGTAACTATTTTAGGCTTTGTGGGTGACATAGAGTCTTCTGTCCTCCTCCTCCTTCTATCTTCCTTCCACCCTTACAGATGTACAAACCTTTCTCAGCTGGTGAGCTGTGCACAGACAGGCCACTGGCTGGACTGGGCCTTCAGGCCCTAGTTTACTGACCTCTGCTAACATGTGAACAGAGATGCAAATGGCTGCAGAATGGTACATTTTCAGTTTACAGAGCCAATCTCAGACCCACTCAGAGACTTCTGGGCCTGGGAGGGAGGCAGGGTGACCTGTCTGTTCCTGGTGGACACCAGATTTACTGGAGATCCAGCGGGGTGTGGGCACCAGGACCCACAATCAGCTACTTGCCCCCTTTTGTCAGGTTGCCTTGGTGTCTGGTGCTGGGTGGGAGGTGCTGGAGCAGAGGCGGGGAGAAGGCCTGGTGTGGGGGCATGGTGGGATGCTGCCGCCAGTGTGAGGAATGCCCCAGCCTGGCAGGAAGCTGGGAAACCTCTTTGTTCCTCAGGGGTCTCTGGCCAGCCCAGTCAAAGAGGTTTGGGAAAGGAAGCTCTGGTGTAGACACAGGAGATGCTGTTTGTGTGCGTGGGGCTGGCCTGCACGAGCCCCTGCAGATGCAGTATGGGAAGAGCTGCGGTCCTGGATCTGAGCAGCAAAGAAAGGGTTAACCCAGGTGCGCAGGTGGGTTCAAGTCCTGACACCAGTGCTGACCCACTCTGTGACCCGTCCAGATCTTCAGCCTCTCAGGCACTTCCTTTCCTCATCTATAAAGTGGAAACAGCAACATCCATTTCAGCAGGCTTACGAGGTAACCATTCATCCAACGCTTCTAATCCAACGGCTGATCTTCACTATTGGCGGATTCCTGATTTTCAAACTTGCCTACTTGTAATCCCTTGAATCCGTACTCAAAGTACTTTGAGGTCTTCGGAGCACGTGTGCCGAGCGGTGACTAGTGTGAGCTGTCAGAAAGTCGCATTCCCAGCTGAATAAGGAGACGCTCAGTCTCCTTGTTTCCCCTCTTCGTGGTCTGCTTCGTGCCACGTCTTTCTCACGTTTGTGCTTTCTGTTGGTGATTTCGTTGTTTAAAATGACCCTCACTTAAAAAAAAAAAAAAGAATAAAAGAAACTCCCTAAAGGGCACCTAAGGGCTTCCCAGGTGGTAACAGAGGTAAGGAACCTGCCTGCCAATGCAGGGATGTAAGGAATGCAGGTTCAATCCCTGCACTGGGAAGATTCCCTGGAGGAAGAAATGGCAACCCACTCTAGTATATTCCTGTCTGGAGAGTCCCCATGGACAGAGGAGCCTGGCGGGCTGCAGTCCTTAGTGTCGCACAGACTCAGACAGACTGAAGCGACTTAGCACACAGGCAGATATTCTTTGACTCAGCCTTGTACAGGCCTCTGCTTTCAAGTTGTCTCTTCAGAGAGGCCCTCCTGACTACCGTCCATAAATACCACTCGCCCCCGTCTCTTGCTTCCCTTATCCTGCGTCCTCTTCCTAGTGCTGTCACCATTTGAGTTAAGCTCGTTCCCCTGTGTCTTCATCAGCTTGGGCTGCTCTAACAAATGCCCACAGACTGGGTAGCTTAAACAACAGACATTTATTTCTCATAGTATTGGAGGCTGGGAGTCCAGGGTCAAGGTGCTGGGAGATTCAGCTGTCTTCCTCTCTTCTCATTGGACCCTCACAGGGCCTTTCTGGGCGCAGGCAGGCCGAGAAATCTCCCAGCTCCTCCACTTTTTATCAGGGCACTAATCCCATCATGAGGGCCCCACCCTGTGACCCGTTCTAGTTCTAATTACCTCCCCAAGGCTCCACCTCCAAACACCATTACCTGGATTTTTACCAGGTAAAAATTAGGATTTACCATATGAAGTTGGGGTTTCCCAGGTGACACAGTGATAAAGAACGTGCCTGCCAATGCAGGAGGCTTGGATTTGATCCCTGGGTTAGGAAGATCCTCCGCAGAAGGAAATGGCAACGCACTCCAGGTGTTCTTGCCTGGAGAATTCCATGGACAGAGGTGCCTGGAGGGTTACAGTCTATGGGGTCGCAAAGAGTTGGACATGACTGAGCACACACACATATGAATGTTAGGGGGATATAAACACTTGTTCATCAGCTTCCTCCCTCACCAAGTGTAAGCTCTTGGAATGGTCTGTCTGACTCTTAGGGTCTCCATCACCTGCAATAATGCCAGCGCACAGTAGGACTCAGCTGAGGCTCCCTGGATGGGGAGTAGAGAGTACTGATGGGTGGGTAGCAATAACAGCAGAACAGAGTAGCCTCTGCCTGGGGTTCAGGGAAGGCAAGGTGGATCTGAGCCCTGGAGGGTGGGATGGAAGGAGCAGGTGGGAGGGAGGGAGCAGGCAGGCAGGGGCTGGAGGAAAAGCCAATTCTATTAATCATGGAACTTTGCCTGGTGGTCAGAGGAGTAAGGCAAGGGAGGGAGGGAGGGAGAGTGGGTTCGGGCAGCGGGGGAGGGGCAGGAGGCAGGGGTGGTGGTGGGCGGGGCCAGAGGGGTGGTGGTGGGCGGGGCCAGAGGGGTGGGGCCATGAGCACTGCCTTTTCCATGTGACTGGCTCTGAGTCCCGGAGTCTGCTGGGCGCCTGCTGTCTGCTTCCAGGCCTGGTCATTTGTTTACTTGGCCAGTACTTTGGGTTGCCTTGGGCTTTTCTTGCTGAACTCCAGGGCAGGAGTTAAATAAATACTGGCTTCCAGATACGGGAACCAAAATCATGCAGGAAATGAAGTGGGGGAGAGGGCGAGGACCAGTCCTGGGCTTCCCCTGCTAGGGGCCCTCAGGAGTGCATGCACGCCCGCCTGGCGCGTTTATTCCCAGCTCCCATGGAAAGGAAGTGGGGCATCCTGTGTTTCCTGGTGGAAGCTTCTTGTTTTTTCTTTGTAGCACCCGTTAGTTCGTTCATAGACCTGAAAGAAGTGAAGTGAAAATCACTCAGTCGGGTCCTACTCTTTGCAACCCCAGAGGCTCCTCTGTCCATGGAATTCTCCAGGCAAGAATACTAGAGTGGGAAGCCATTCTGTTCTCCAGGGGATCTTCCCAACCCAGAGACTGAACCCTGGTCTCCTGCATTGCAGGCAGATTCTTTACCATCTGAGCCTCCAGGGAAGCCCTGTTAAGCACTACCTGCCACTAACAGTGGAGAAGGCAGTGGCACCCCACTCCAGTACTCTTGCCTGGAAAATCCCATGGGCAGAGGAGCTTGGTAGGCTGCAGTCCATGGGGCCGCTAAGAGTTAGACACGACTGAGCGACTTCACTTTCACTTTTCACTTTCATGCATTGGAGAAGGAAATGGCAACCCACTCCAGTGTTTTTGCCTGGAGAATCCCAGGGATGGGGGAGCCTGGTGGGCTGCCGTCTATGGGGTCGCACAGAGTCGGATACGACTGAAGCGACTTAGCAGCAGCAGCAGCAGCCACTAACAGGCTAAGGATCTAATGTTCATAGCAGCCCTGTTCTGTGATTCTGCTCTCTGAGCATGGTGAGCTGTTAAAAGATTAACAGCTGGCTTTCACAGCCTCCACCAAGGCTGCATTTTCATGCTACTGATGTAATGTTACTGAAACCAGGTTTGTGTACCTGACTCTCTGAAAACCAAGCACCGAGACATGGGGGTTGATAGCAGAGAAGGCGTTTATTCTCAAGGTAGCCAAGCCAGGAGAATAAGTCTCAGATCTGCCTCCCCAAAGGTGAGCGCTTGGGATATTTATGGGATAAAGAAGCAGCATGATCTTAGGTGTTGGGGAAAGGGGACTGAAGTTAGGGAAAAGGTAGGGTATTTGGTATTCTGTATAGGCAAATATGGGCTTCCCTGGTGGCTCATTGGTAAAGAAGACACCTGCCCATGCAGGAGACACAGGAGGCAAGGGTTTGATCCCTGGATTGGGAAGATCTCGTAGAGGAGGAAATGGCAACCATTAATGTCCTTGCCTGGAGAATCCCATGAACAGAGGAGCCTGGTGGGTGACACAGTTCATGGGGTCGCAATGAATTGGACACAACTTAGTGACCGAACAACAGAAAAAAGTAGGTGTATCTGGGTTATGTGCTTCTCCATGGGATGCGTGTTCAAAAGGGGAGGTGCTTTAGCATGATCTGAGGGTGGAGTTTTCAACCTTCTGACGTCAATATGTCATTCACTGGACATTTGTGCTAGTCCAGTTTTAGGGTCAGTGGGGTCAGTGGTCCCAACCAGTCTTAGCCGTCTTGAACTGGACAAGAACTGACTCCAAGTTTCTGAAAAACAACCTAAGTTTCCGTTACTATAACAACCCATACGTCAGAGGTACTGTCTAATAGGGGTGGTTAAGGAGTCAAGCGATATATTTATCTAGGCTATGTGAAACTTGGAGGGTAGGCAATTAAAGAAAGAAAACACAACTAAATCGAGCTTGATCAGTAAAGTCAGGTTACAAACAGAAGGATTTTAACAAGCTGTTCCCTTACCTGCTGTTCTGTAAGACAAGCTCAAGAATTTCTGCTAGTCACCAGTTTCCGTTAACCTGTGGTCTCAGTGTCACTGACTGCAAAATTGGAAAGAGTTGTGTAGCACCACACCGCTGTATAGAATTCCCTCTGTACAGATATATGTTGATATGTACCTACTACTTTGCACCAAAGAATTGATGCTTTTGAACTGTGCTGTTGGAGAAGACTCTTGAGAGTCCCTTGGACTGCAAGGAGATCAAACCAGTCAATCCTAAAGGAGATCAACCTGAATATTCATTGGAAAGACCGATGCTGAAGTCGAAACTCTGACACTTTGGCCACCTGATGCGAAGAACTGACTCATTGGAAAAGACCCCGATTCTGGGAAAGATTGAAGGCAGGAGGAGAAGGGGATGACAGAGGATGAGATGGTTAGATAGCATCACTAACTCAATGAACATGAATTTTAGCAAACTTGGGGAGATAGTGATGGACAGGAAAGCCTATCGTGTGGCAGTGCATGGGGTCAGAAAGAGTCGGACAGGACTTAGCAACTGAACAACAATGTACAGCTCCAACTAACACAACATTGTAAAGACAATTATACTCCAATAAAAAATAAAATAAAATGTTGCTAGTACTTAAAAAAAGAGTATGTACTGTGCTTAGTCACTCAGTCATGTCCAACTGTTTGTGACTCAATGGACTGTAGCCCGCCAGGCTCCTCTGTCCATGGGGATTCCTCAGGCAAGAATACTGGAGTGGGTTGTCATGCCCTCCTCCAGGGGATTTTCCCAACCCAGAGACTGAACTCAGGTCTCCCACATTGCAGGTGAATTCTTTACTGTCTGAGCTACCAGGGAAGCCCAAGAATACTAGAGTGGGTAGCCTATTTCTTTTTCAGGGGATCTTCCCAACCCAGGAATTGAAGCGGGGTCTCCTACATTGCAGGCACATTCTTTACCAGTTGAACCACCTGGGAAGCCCAAAAAAGAGTATAGATAATGGCAAAATGCAGAATAATTAGGAAATGATGTTTCCAGTATTTGTTACCTCTGCTTTAAATAACATTCATTTAATTATGACTACTTACTAACAGATTCACAAAATTCTTAAAAGTATAGCAATCGGCTCTTGAGAGCCACGATGAGCTGGTTCCAGTTATCCCTGCCTGGGAGTTTGTGCAAGACACAAAATCTTAGGCCCCACTCCAGACCTACTAAATTAGAATATGATTTCTAGCACTTTTAACAATGTCCTCAGGTAATTTGTATACATGTTTGAGAAAGATGACCTTAGAGGTAACCACTGTTTTCTGATTTTGTTTATATCTTTTAGATCTTTTTCACAACACAGATGCATATGTTTTAAAAATATCTTATTATTCTTTCTTTATAAATATTTATTTATTTGGCTGCACCGGGTGTTAATTGCAGCACACAGGATCTTTAGCTGTAGTGTGTGAACTCTTACTTGTGGCATGTGGGATCCAGTTCCCTGACCAGGGATTGAACCCAGGTCCCGTGCGTTGTGAATATGGAGTCTTAGCCACTGGACCACCAGGGAAGTCCCTAAAAATATCTTATTATTCTTATTGCTATTTTATTTATTTTTATTTTTTGGCTGTGCCAAGAGTCATGTGAGATCTTAGTTCCCTGACCAGGGACTGAACCCACGCCCCCCCGCATTGGAAGCTTGGGGTCTTAACCACTGGACCAACAGGAAGTCCTGGATGCATATACTTTTTAAATGATGTTTTTCTGGCTTTCTCTTTGAACAATTTTAAAAATATTCTATTTATAAGGGCAGTTTTAGGTCCACAGCAAAATCAAGCAGAAGGTATGGAGTTTTTCTGTATACCTCCTGTCCCCACACATGTATGACCTCCCCCCAATATCAGCATCCCCAGCAGAAGGTACTTTTGTTACAACTAATGAATATACATTGACACGCCAGTATCACCCAGAGCCCACAATTTACATTAGGGTTCACTTGGTGTTGTACATTCTATGGGTGTCAACAATGTGAAGTCTTAACCACAGGCCTGCCAGGAAAGTCCCTAGGTTTTCAAAATATTGATCTTATATTTGGTTACCTTGCCAACATTTCTATTAATTTTTAGTATTTTTGTAGATACTTTTGGGACGATTATATCATATATTATTAATGATAGCTTTTTTCTGATCTTTTTGACTCTGTTTTTCTTCCTTTTAAAAATTATTTATTTATTTGGCTGCACTGATCTTGGTTGCAGCAGGTGTGCAGGATCTAGGTCCCTAATCAGGGATTGAGCCCAGGCCCCCTGCATCGGGAATGTGGAGTCTTACCCACTGGGCCACTGGGCAAGCCCCTATTTTTAACGTCTTGTTGCATTTCCTGGGATTTCCAACATGGTTTAAACAGAAGTGGTAGGATTGGGCATCATTGTCTTGTCTTTCATCTGAAGAGGAATGATGTTACATCCTTACATTTCCTTTAGAATAGGGTTTAAAAAAATTGAAATATAGTTGATCTACAATGCTATATTAGTTTCAGGTGTACGGCATAGTGATTCGATTTTTTAAAGATTATATTCCACTTAAAGTTATCCTAGAATACTGATCATATTTCCTGCGCTCTATATTAGATCTTCCTATCTTGCTTATTTTATGCCTAGTAGTTCGTGCCTCTTAATAGCCCTCTCCATCTCGTCCTTTCCCCCTCTCCTCCCCAACTCCTTATCACTAGTTTCTTGTGTCTTTGAGTCTCTTTCTGTTTTGTTATAGTTAATTTGTTTCATTTTTTAGATTCAGAGTATAAGTGAAAACAGGCAGTGTCTCTTTCTGACTTACTTCACTAAGCATAACACCTTTTAAGTCCATCCACCCTGTTGCAAATGGTAACCCATAGGTTTTTATTACTTAATCTTAGTTATATTAAGGTATTTTCTTCTATTCCTGGTTTGCTAAGAGTTTTTATGAATCAGTAAATTTGTCAGGTGAGATGCTCAGAATTTTATCTTTTAATTTGTTAATGTGGCATGTGATAATGGTAGATTTTCTAATGTTAAACCATTCAAATTTCCGGGATAAATAAAACTTGGTCATGATATATTATCTTTTTTAACATATGGTTGTATTCAGTTGCTAATATTTTGTTTAGGACTTTTTACTTTTACTTGTTACTCTATAAGAATTTAGGCTTCAATCAGAGGCCTTTAAATTGGAAAATATTGCCTTGTTACAGCTACATTAAGATATAACTAATACGATTGTGAAATGAGATGTTAATAGCCTATAATACAGATGAAAATGTAAAGAAATAGCTCATTTAAAATGTCCAGTAGAAAAGAAACAAAATTGTAAGCTGCTTACTTTGCTTAATAGTATTTGGGTTTTTACCAGTTTACAAAATGGTTATACCGATATATTTAACACATATAAAATGGTTATACATATATAATTAACACAGTAAGGATAATTTGGGGGCTTCCCAACTAGTGCAGTGGTGAAAAATCTGCCTACCAATGCAGGAGATGCGGGTTTGATCCCTGGGTCGGGAAGATCCTCTGGAGCAGGAAATGGCAACCCACTCCAGTGTTCTTGACTGGGAAATCCCATGGACAGAGGAGCCTGGTGAGCTACAGTCCATGGGGTTGCAGAGTTGGACACGACTGAGTGCACACACATGTACAGGTGTGTTCATGATTACGTCCGGCAGGGTTTGTTTCTTATATTGTTCATGTCTTGTTTTGGGATCAAGGTTATATTAGATTCACAGTCTCAATTAGAGATCATGTTCTTTGTGCAAGAGTCTGCTGCTGAGTCTCTAATACTTACTCTGGACTTCTTTCTTTAACAACAGAACTCCAGGTTTTAGCTGGACACACAGTTAAAGATGATATTTTCCAGCCTGTCTCACACTCCTCCACGTGATTAAATTTTGGTGAGCATCCGCTCATCAGCACCACAGTAAGTCAACTCTTTATGGACCCAAATCCTGAAATTTATGATTCCTACTTTGAGAAATAGGTCCCCGAGGGCTTTTATTTCTAATTGTGACTAGTTTCATTAAAACTAAAAACATGATCTAGTATATAGACTTCATATATATTTATATTTATACATCCGTGTAGAATTAGAAAAATATATTCATTGCTCCTTGATCTATACTTGCAGCTCCTCTAGACACCTTAAGTAGAAAGAATATTAATTGTTGAAGTCATTAAACCAGCCACTACTTACATGAAAGAATGTCACTTATGAATCATTTTCAGTTTTTAAAAAGATCTTTAAAAACTTTTTCTTCAGTTATAAGAAAACTGGCTCCTAAACATATGAACCAACACAATTTTCACATTAAACTAAAAATATTCCAAAATTTACATGCATTGTAACCAGGACCGTGGAGAGACGCTAACCAAACGCAGAGGAATCCTTTTCAGCTTCTACAAAGAATTATGACCTCTTGTTTTTCTTGAAACTCAACTCTCTTGGTGTGTCTGATTTTCTCCACTTTTGATAGCGAAGTAGCTATAAAGAAATGTTTCTGTACTCTAAAAAAAAAAAAACGATAAAGTAGGTGGAATGATAAATGGCAACTGATAACAGACCTCATTATTGGAGACAATAAAGCAGGTGGAAGGGACTGGCAACTTCTAGAGGACATGCCCATCCAGAAAGGGAAGCCTCTCATCCCCTGTTGATTGTCCATGAGAACGTGGTCCAGTCTTCCTGCTGATCTTCTAAGTGAACCAGAAGTCCACGTTTTAATGTAAGAGATCCTGAAATGTTAATATTGGCTCAAAATTTAAAAACAGACAAACACACACACACGTACACAGTTATACACACATACACACACACAAACACACACACACTTATACACACACACATCTGACTATTTATGGAAAAGAGAGGGCCAGAGAAGTTCTGAAACTTTCTCAAGGTGGAGGATTAAGTAGGTGCAGACTCTCACCTCCCAGAGTCTGAAACTTCTTCCATTTCTGAGACTCTGTCAGGAAGTAGATGCAGTTATTAATTCCAGTCAAAGGCACAATTATATCCTACTGCTTGCAGGCTGCAAAGGGCAGTGTCCCAAATGTCCCAAGGCTTTCTCTTCCAGCAAGAAGCTCCATCTTTGGTGAATGACTTCAGGGAGGGTGGTGGCAGCTTGCTCAAGGCCCATGATTTAGGATATGTTTATGTTTTTCATGCAAATTATAGCAGGTAATTCGGTCACATTTTTTAGAAAGAGGGAGGCTGGAAATTTAGGAGAAAAAAATTTGTCCTTGAGCAATTTTGGAAAAAGAAAGAGATGTGCTTTTTCCTAAATCAACAAACATTTTATAATGTGGGCGAGGCCATTTCAAATAGAGAATGGTTGTGTTTCAGGAAGCCATAAAGATAAGGGGAAAGTTCCCGTGGTTCCCAAATGAGTGAGCAAAACCTTCCCATGAGAGGATGTCACTGGCCCAGGGGCATTTTCTGTGTTTCAAAGCCGACATCTGGAAATGCGGAGTAATTGAATTAAAGGCCAGGTTGCTCGGTCCAGCCAAACCATGTCATCCCAAAGGCTTTTCCCACCAAGGAAGTCTGAGCTCAAAGGAGACCAGCCTGTGTTTCATGGTATAAAGCAGGGAGAACGTAGCCGGAGATTCAGGGATGCATCAGCACTTTCAGGACGCCCCCTGGGAGAGTGTTAGAGAAGGAACGTCTTCCAGCTTCATGACCTGGAGTGGATCTGAGGGCAGGGCCCTAGGAAGGCTCAGCTTGGACTGGATACAGGGGTGCAGTGGTGACACAGGGCAGAGAACACGGCATAACAGCAAGGGGTGAGCACAGGCTTTTCCACATCCGCCCTGTGTAGCTTCTGAAGTCACTTTTCAGAGCACGCACTTCTTCCCCTGCAGGTTGGGACTCTGCCGGCTCTTGCTAACACCTGGTGGTGGTGAAAGTGCCCTGAAAACAGAAAGGATTCACATCGCATCTGGTACCTTCTTACCACTGCAGCCTGTGCTGCATGCATCCCTGTGTTCTGTGCTCCAGCCACGCAAACCATCTTTTGGGTTCTTCATAGGTAGCTTCCTCCGGCCACTGGGCCTTTGCCCATGTTGATTCCAAGACCTGAAGTGCTTCTCCCATCTTTTTCTCGATTTTAATCTATTTATTCTAGAACTCAGCTCAGTTGGCACCCCTTCCCCCATCAATTTAGGTTGGAGTGCTCTGTTGCAGGTATATATCCATAGTACCACTATCTTATCACCATTCGTAGCTATATGATTTGTTGACGTGTATGTCATTCTTGTCACTAGACTGTAAGCTACTTGAGAGCAGAGGATGACGGAGTTTTGCTCATCTTTGCATCCCCTGACCCAGCCCAGATATCTGATACATCTTAGGACTGCAGAGTGGTTCCAGGAGCGCAGGCAGTGGGAGTTCTGGGCACCTGGGTTTGTTGTTTTACTCAGTCGCTCAGTCATGTCTGACATTTTGCTACCCCATGGACTGCAGTGTGCCAGGCTTCCCTGTCCTTCATCATCTCCTGGAGTTTGCTCAAACTCATGTCCATTGAGTCAGTGATGCCATCCAACCATCTCATCCTCTGTTGCCTCTTTCTCCTCCAGCCCTCAATCTCTCCCAGCATCAGGGTCTTTTCCAGTGAGTTGGCTTTTTACATCAGATGGCCTAAGTATTGGAGTTTCAGCTTCAGCTTCAGTCCTTCCAAGGAACATTCAAGGCTGATTTCCTTTAGGATCCACTGGTTTGATCTCCTTGCTGCCCAAGGGACTCTCAAGATTCTTCTCCAGCACCACAATTTGAAAGCATCATTTCTTCAGTGCTCAGCATTCTTTATGGTCCAACTCTCACATCTGTATATGACTACTGGGAAAACCATAGCTTTGACTATATGGGCCTTTGTTGGCAAAGTAATATCTCTGCTTTTTAATATACTGTGTAGGTTTGTCAAAGCTTTCCTTCCAAGGAGCAAACATCTTTTAACTTCATGGCTGCAGTCACCATCCACAATGATTTTGGAGCCCAAGAATATAAAATCTGTCACTATTTCCATGACATGAATTGATGGGACTGGATGCCATGATCTTAGTTTTTTGAATGTTGAGTTTTAAGCTGGTTTTTTCACTCTTCTCTTTCACCCTCATCAAGAGGTTCTTTAGTTCCTCTTCGCTTTCTGCCATAAAAGTGGTATCATCTGCATATCTGAGGTTGTTAATATTTCTCCCCGCAATCTTCATTCCAGTTTGTAATTCATCTAGCCCAGTTTGTTGCAGGATGTACTCTGCATAGAAAGTAAATAAGCAGGGTGACAATATATAGCCTTGATGAACTTCTGTCCCAATTTTGAACCAGTCTTTTGTTTCATGTCTGGTTCTAACTGTTGCTTCTTGACCTGCATATGGGTCTCTCAGGAGACAGGTAAGGTGGTCTAGTATTCCCATCTGTTTAAGAATTTTCCACAGTTTGTTGTGATCTACACAGTCAAAGGCTTTAGCGTAGTCAACGAAGCTGGTCCCTGGGTTAGGATCCTCAGAGTGAGGATCAGACAGTGTCACCTCCAAATAAGCTCTGTGTTCACACCTTTTCTTTCCCTCCCATTAAGTCACACAATACCCCATTATGTGATGTCACATTGACATCTGTATATATTGCATACATCAAATTATGTCATCTAATTAACAGTGGTAGGTGGGGGTGCGGGCTTCCTAGGTGATACTAGTGGTAAAGAATCCGCTGGCCAATGCAGGAGATGCAAAAGGTGTGGGTTCGATCCTTGGGTTGGGAAGATCCCATGGGGGCGCCCTTGTGTGAGAGGCAAGCAGATTTGGTCCAAAGTAGCCAGTTGGAGCAGGAAGTCGGTTTCAGAACAAGGAGTTTGAAATTAATTAGATGCTGCCTTGTCTGGAACACTGCTTCAGAGACTTGAATTATTAATAAAAATTCTAGGAAGCCCAGTATCTTTTCAGGACCTTTATCCAATTAAGGGAAGATAAATTCCAAGCATGCTTCCAGGCACCGTTATTGTTTTTCATTTTTCATTTTGAAAACTTTATATTGATATAATATTCAGAGAGAAAGTACTCAGATTATAAGTATCCAGTTCAATGTTTATTCACAGACGAAGCACTCCCTCTCATCACCAGGACCCAGGTTAAGAAATAGAACATCACCAGAACTCCTCTCATGCACTTTTCTAGCCATTCCCCTCATCACTCCCACCGAGGGAACGCTCTTCTGACATTTAACAGCACAGACCTGCCATTTTTTGTATTCCGTGCAAATGGGGTATCCAGGAAGTACTTTCCCGAGTCAAACTTCTTTCACTCAATGCTATATTTGTGAGGCTCACCTCTACTGGTATGTGAGGTTATAGATTGTTCTCACTGCTAAGCGATAACCACCATGTGAGCATACCACAGTGTACTTACCCATCAACTGTGGGTGGATGTTTAGGTACTTTCCAGCCTGGGACTATTACAAACAGAGGCATTGCTAGGTTGGGTTCACTGTAAAGGGGTATACAAAGTAAATCCAACTTTTTGGGTAAAACTGTCCTCTTTTAGGATTTTTCTTTCTATTCCCCCCACTTCCCACCTTATCTCCTCTTCGGAAAGCAAGAATCTGACTGGATTAAGAAAGCATCTCTCTTTTTCCTTGGAATTCACAGTTCATTCTTCTTCCTTCTTCTCAGATCTGCAACGTCACCTGTAAGTTAAATCCTCAATAACCTTCTGTGCTTATTCTCCCCTCTCCCTGTTTTTCCTAGCATTAAAAATGTGAAGTGAAGTGATGTGAGAGTCACTCAGTTGTGTCCGACTCTCTGTGACGCCATGGACTATAGACCACCAGTCTCCTCTGTCCATGGAATTCTCCAGGCAAGACTACTGAAGTGAGTTACCATTCCCTCTTCCAGGGGTTTTTCCCCACCCAGGGATCGAACCCTAGTCTCCTGCATTTCAGGAGGATTCTTTACCATCTGAGCCACCAGGGAAGCCCCTAAAAACGGAAACACCCCTTTTAAAGACATTACATCCTATTGTAAACACATTGCCAGAAAAAGTGGAGGCGTAAGAAAGTGACAACCTCCTACCATCTAGAGATAACAGTGCAAAAGACGTTAGTGGTTTTCTCGCCAATGTTTTCTTCTACATCTATTTCACGTAGTTGAGATTGTCTCCTTTCATTTAAGATTATACTACAAGTATTTCCCTGTGTCATTTGTAACTGTTCTTCACCCCTGTTTCTCCAGGCTACGTGATAATCCATCCCGTGTGTTTGCCAAAAGTTCTTTGACTCATCTCCGAAACTGGGATGTTGTGGGTGCTTGTGTTTTTATTGGATGATCAAAAACAATGCTGCAGTGATTATCTAGGAGGCAGATCTCTGTCCTCATTGTAGACGGTTTCCTTAAGCTAGTTCCTAGAAATGGAATTTACTGGACCAAGAGGATGAACACTTTAAAGAAGTCAGGTACCTCACATATCGTCAATCTGCTATCTTTATGGTATTGAAAGGTGCTATTTCTTTAGCTTAGTTTTTGGCTGCTCTGGTCTTCGTTGCTGTGCATGGGCTTTCTCTAATTGTGGTGCACTGGCTTCTCATTGTGGTGGTCTCTCTTGTGGAGCACGGGCTCTAGGGCACACAAGCTTCAGCTGCTGTGGCACACGGGCTTAGTTGCCCACGACGTAGACTCTTCCAGGACCGGGGGTCGAACTTGTGTCGCCTGCATTGGCAGATGGATTCTTAACCACTGGACACCAGGGACGTCTGGAGAAAGACTTTAAAATCAGTTTATGTGTTTTGAAGCTATTTTACAAGATGCATGCATACACATTTAGAATCTGTAATTTTCTGTCTGTGAAATTAGAACCCCTGCTCTTAGGATAGTGGGTCAAACATCCTATTGAGCTACTAGGACTAGAAACGCCACAAGATAGAGTGGCCTGAGCCCTCTCTAATGCTGTGGCTATAATAATGTGGTGTCATAGTTACTGAGAACATGAGAAGATTAGCCTGAAGTTGTGCGTTCTTTTGATAGTGGGCATTCCATTACTCTGATGGCAGTCACGAAGACAGGAAGTGAGCATATCGCTTCGCCCACAGAAGTCTCTGGAGGAGAGGAAGTGGAGGATGATGGCTTCCCTCTAGTAGAGGCGTTAGCTGTGTACTTGGGAGCTGGTAGCCTGGCTTGAGAAATTTGGCTTGTTTATTTGGTGTAAACTTACGAGAAACCTCTCTTTCCTTGTGGAGTTGACATAGATGAAGAGATGTTACAATGATGTAAGGAAAAGAGAAAGATGAGCCCTGCTGGGAAATCTTGAAGTTCTCTTGCATTTGTGCTAGCTCCACCCTGGAGAACTTACACTCCCCAGGCAGGCAGAGGTCAACTCATCCATCCCCCTGTCTCAGGGTAGCACTGCCCCAAGTACCTCCAACAGTCACACCTTTCCATGTGTGCTTCTTCTCTGGTTGTTCATCTTCCCAGCTTAGTTCTTCAGGCTCTTATGCCTAGGCCCTCAAGGATCCCTCTTCCTTGAGCTCATGGCACATTCTCTTTTCTGGACACCAGTTTAGCAATGCTGCCTGGAATTGCCCCCCCCCGCCCCCCCCCCCCCCCACTTAGAGCAGAGTGCTCTGTCCGTGAGTTTCCTATCATTGCTCAAACAAATTGCCACCAACTCAACGGTTTAACACAATAGAATTTTGTTATCTTATAGTTCTGGTTAGAAGTCTGAAAGGGGGGGGATTTCCCTGATGGTCTAGTAGCTAAGATTCTGCACTCCCAATTCAGGGAGCCAGGGTTCGATTCCTAGTCAGGGAACTAGATCCTGTATGGTGCAATTAGGAGTTCGAATCTTCAACTAAAAATCCCTCATGCTTCAACCAAGATCCAGTGTAACCAAATAAATAAATAAATATTTAAAAAAAGAAGGCTGAAATGAGTCCAAGTCAGGGTGGGCAGAATTGTGTTGCTTCTGCAGGTTCCAGAGGAGCAAATGTCACCTGCCTTTTCTGGCTTCTCCAGGCTCCGTCATTCCTCGGCTGTTCATCCCTCAAACCTCTACTTCTGCAAACACCTTCCCTGACTCTAATCCTTCCTACCTTTCATGTAAGGACCCTTGTTATTCGATTGGGTTCCCTGGACAATCCAGAATAACCTTCCATCTCAGTATCTTTATTTTATTTTGTATTTATTTATTTGGTTGTGTTGAGTCTTAATGCGGGCATGCAGGATCTTTAGTTGCTGTATGTGGGATCTACTTGCCCGGCCAGGGATCCAACCCAGGGCCCCTGCATTAGGATCCTGGAGTCTTTGCCACTGGACCACCAGGGAAGTCCCTCAATATCTTTAATGAATCATATTTGCAGAGTCCCCCTTTTGTCTTGTAGGGTGACTTTCACAGGTTTTGGGGACTAGAATGAGGACATCTTTGGGTATTTATATGGGGGCTGTACCTGTTCTTTCTCAAGCCCATGGCCCTCTTCAGATCCTCACTGTACCTATTCTGGAAGTCTGTCAGCCTCCTGACCGGTCTCCCTTAGCCATCCAGCCTCTCTACAATCCTCATCTACCACAGCCAGAGTGTCTGGCCCAGAGCCTAAAGGATGCACACAGGCCCTTAAAACCCTGATTCAAGGTCCTTGACAAACCGTCTTACTGCCTTTTCTGATCTTCTCTCCTGTTAGTTTCCTTTACATGCATTAACTATCAGCCTATTTGGCATTTTGTTTATTTTAACACACCCACAACTGGGTGGACTCCGGGAGTTGGTGATGGACAGGAAGGCCTGGCGTGCTGCGGTTCATGGGGTCTCAAAGAGTTGGATGCGACTGAGCAATTGAACTGAACTGAACCCTGTGGGTCCTTGTCAAATGAGTGGTGAGAGGGCAGAGGAAGGAGAGGTTGCCATGGGTGGGGGCAGAAGAGACGTGCTTTGAGTTGGTGGAGCCTCCATCATGGCAATGCAGTTAGGCCCCAGACTGTTAGTCAATGTGACCTAAACACTCCGGTAGCTCAGGGCTGCTATGGGCGACCGTCTACAGCTTTCATGTCAAATAGCATTCTTTTATCCATTTTATCTGATTATATTTTGTAGGCTACCTTGAGGCGTGCAGGATATCTTATTCCCTGACCAGGAATCAAACCTATGCTCCCCTGCAGTGGAAGTGTTAACTGCACCATTGCATTTAATATGTAAAATATTTATTGAAACCACAGGGTTTAAGCTGTCAAATGTGAAACTTGATGACTTGGCCTCTGACTTGGGAGTTTCCTGAAGAAAATGGCCCTTGTGGTGATGGTAGGAGTCAAGTTGATCACCTTGCAGCCCTGAGCCCTCTGCCCATAGCACCTCTGCTGTAGTTAGTGGTTGACACAGCTCCGTTCTTATTGATGATGGCTCAGCAGGTAAAGAATTTGCCTGCAATGCAAGAGACACAGGAGACGTGGGTTCGATCCCTGAGTTGGGAATATCCCCTGGAGAAGGAAATAGAAACCCACTCCAGTCTTCTTGCTTGGGAAATCACATGGACAGAGGAGCCTGTTGGGCTACAGCCCTTGGGGTCACAAAGAGTCAGACATGACTGATCACGTGGCACCGGAGGAGACTTCTTATCAGATGGGGAGTCCCAGCTGTATTTATCTATGTTCCCCTGTTTTTAGGGGAAATATTAGTGTCTCAGTGGTAAAGATTCCACTTGCCAATTCAGGAGGCTCTGATTTGATCCCTGGGTCAGGAAGATCCCCTTGAGAAGAAAATGGCAACCTGCACTAGTATTCTTGCCTGGGAAATCCCATGAACTGAGAAGCCTGCCTACCATTCATGGGGTTGCAAAGAGTCAGACACGACTTAGCAACTAAACGACAACAAAAAGTGTTACTATTCCAGTCAGGAGTGTTACACCCTGAAAAAATAGAAATTGCAGCGTCATTTAGAAATAGTCCAGAGAGTCATACCAGTTACGGCTGCCGAATGACAAATGGGTGTGTGACTAGGTCTGATGTCACTGGCAGAGCAACCCCATGACTTTCCCTTTGCAACGTCTCCTGACCTAGGGGTGAATGCTTTTTTTTAACCTCGGTGTTGACAAATTGGAGAGCAGCTGACAACTCTCTCAGATTTTGAGCAATCGTTTCCTTGTGATATCAGTCCTGGAGATCCTTTTTAAATATTTTATGCTAATTAAACATTGCAGGGAGTTCAACTAGCATTTACAGAACACTTATTATGATCCATGCTCAGAGCCACACACTTTCAAAGATACAGGGATGGGTAAGGTGTGGTCCTTCTTGTAGGAGAGCAAAGAGGAGAGGCAATTTAAAGAGGAAAATACGTGGCAAGATGGGTTCCCTTAGAGATATCAGGGTGGTTGAAGGACAGAAAAGTGGTTTCTAGACAGGTCAGTGGGGCATGAGGGAGTGAAGGAAGGAGGAAAGACTTCCAGAATAGTTACATTTGTAGGAGAAAAAACACGAACTTTGCATCAGAGAGATATGAGTTCAGAACTGGCTACAGTGGGGTGGTCCTGTACAAGCTACATAGCCCATTTGAGCCTCAGCATTCTCATCTCTGGGATGATTGGTTGTTAGGAGGTGTAGTGGGTTGAATGGTGCCCCCTCCTCCAAACATATGTCCACATAATCACCCCCAGGACCTGTGGGCGTGATCTTATTTGGAAAAAGGGTCTTTGCAGATATACTTAAGGAAATCAAGATGAGAGTGCCTTAGATTACCTATGCAGGCTCTTGTGACATGTGTCCTTTTAAGAAACACAGAGGGAAGACTCAGAACGAGAAGAAGAGACTATGTGAAGACAAGGCAGAGACTGGAGCGATGTAGCCATAAGCCAAGAAAGGTCTGGAGCCCCTGGAAGCTGGAAGAGACAGGAAACTCCTCTGTCTTAGAGCCATTGGAGGGGCTTGACCTTGTTGCCATCTTTTTTTTTTTTTCCCCTGGCCACTTCGCAGCATGTGGGATCTTAGTTCCCCAACCAGGGTTCAAACCCTCACTCCCTGTATTGGAAGCACTGTGTCCTAACCACTGGACTGCCAGGGAAGTCTCTGTTGTCATCTTGATTTCAGACTCTTACAGAACTTTGAGTGACTACATTTCTGGGGTTTGAAGCCACTCTGTTTGTGACAGTTTATTTGTTACAGGAGCCCCAGGAAACTATATAGGAGGATTGAGTAAAATAATGCATGGAAAGCATGCTTTTTTTGTTCAGTTGCTAAGTCATATCGAACTCACCCCATGGACTGCAGCATGCCAGACTTCCCTGTCCTTCACTGTCTCCTGGAATTTGCTCAAACTTGTATCCATTGAGTCTGTGATGCTATCTAACCATCTCATCCTTTGCTGCCCTCTTCTCTTGCCCTCAATCTTTCCCAGCATCAGCGTCTTTTCCAATGATTCGGCTCTTTGGGGGAAGGGTAATTAGCAGAAGGGAGGAGAGGGGGAGAGAGAGGGCCCTCTGGTTGGTGGAGTCCTGTGAGTGAGCACAGGAGGTGTCAGGGGAGGGAGACCACTGGGCCACGAGTGGGGTGCACAGTGGGATCGGGTGGTGATGTGCGTGGGGGCCCAGGAGGCAGTTTAGCGTGTTGGTCGTGAGGCTCAGAAGGAGGAAGATCCATAGAAAAAAAAGTGGTGGGGTCCCCGGGCCCCCCTGCTCCCTTACTCCACCTGGCTAACACTTTTCCTGTTCCTATTGGAGTTAAAGCAGTGGCCTGGGGAGCCAGTGGCTGCCAGACCCAGAGGTCCTGCCAACAGGCACTGGAAGTTGCTGGACTGCTTGCCTTTATTCACTGATTTTTGGCCAGTTGGCGAGACATATGGGATCTTAGTTCCCTGACCAAGGATAGAACCCACATTCCCTGTGTTGGAAGCACAGAGCCTTAACCACTGGACTGCTGGGAAAGTCCTTAGACTACTGGTCTTTAAAGGAGTCATGTGGGCTTGGGAAGGAAGGAGCAGCAAGAGGGGTGGACTTAAGATTTGAGGTCAGTGTTTTCTGAGCCCTCCATAATCCTCCTGGATTCTTGGGTCACCTTGATTGTGAAGAAGGTTAGATTTTATCTGACTTAAAGAAATTAAAGGGATGTGATGCATCTTGCCAACGCAAGTTGTGATTCCACACGACAGATTTGAAGATGAATGTTTAAATTGTTATGTTTTTTGACTGTATGGATCGCAATAAACTGTGGAAAATTCTGAGAGAGATGGAATACCAGATCGCCTGATCTGCCTCTTGAGAAACCTATATGCAGGTCAGGAAGCAACAGTTAGAACTGGACATGGAACAACAGACTGGTTCCAAATAGGGAAAGGAGTACATCAAGGTTGTATATTGTCATCTTGCTTATTTAACTTACATGCAGAGTACATCATGAGAAACGCTGGACTGGAAGAAACACAAGCTGGAATCAAGATTGCCGGGAGAAATATCAATAACCTCAGATATGTAGATGACACCACCCTTATGGCAGAGAAGAGGAACTGAAAAGCCTCTTGATGAAAGTGAAAGAGGAGAGCGAAAAAGTTGGCTTAAAGCTCAATATTCAGAAAACTAAGATCATGGCATCCGGTCCCATCACTTCATGGGAAATAGATGCGAAAACAGTGGAAAAAGTGGCTGACTTTATTTTGGGGGGCTCCAAAATCACTGCAGATGGTGACTGCAGCCATGAAATTAAAAGACGCTTACTCCTTGGAAGGAAAGTTATGACCAACCTAGATAGCATATTCAAAAGCAGAGACATTACTTTGCCAACAAATATCAGTCTAGTCAAGGCTATGGTTTTTCCAGTGGTTATGTACGGATGTGAGAGTTGGACTGTGAAGAAAGCTGAGCACAGAAGAATTGATGCTTTTGAACTGTGGTGTTGGAGAAGACTGTTGAGAGTCCCTTGGACTGCAAGGAGATCCAACCAGTCCATTCTGAAGGAGATCAGCCCTGGGTGTTCATTGGAAGGACTGATGCTGAAGCTAATACTCCAATACTTTGGCCACCTCATGCGAAGAGTTGACTCATTGGAAAAGACTCTGATGCTGGGAGGGATTGGGGGCAGAAGGAGAAGGGGATGACAGAGGATGAGATGGCTGGATAGCATCACCGACTCAATGGATGTGAGTTTGGGTAAACTCTGGGAGTTGGTGATGGACAGGGAGGCCTGGCATGCTCCAGTCCATTGGTTGCAAAGAGTCATGACTGAGCAACTGAACTGAATGTTTTTGGAGGCTACCCAAGATACTGGAGACAATGTTGCCTCCGAGAAGAGAACTAGGAAGCTGGTAGGGTGACCAACTGTCCCAGTTTGCTGAGAACTGTCCCAGTTTTAGTAATGAAATTCCATGTCCCCAGAGTCCCTCTATTCAGGGCAAACTGGGACAGTTGGTCACTCACTTGGAAGGAAGGGAGATTCGACTTTTCACTGTGTTTCTTTTCAAACACTGTGTTTTTTGCTGCACTGGGAGGCATGTGGAACTCCCCCTGCCAGGAATTGAACTAATGCCCCTGTAGTGGAAGCATGGAATCTTAACCACTGGACCCCCAGGGAAGTCCTCAAACACTTTGTGGTTGTACTTTTACTCTGCATCTGTGATAGCTAACACTCCCCTGTCCCCAGAACATCAAACAATCCCCCAAACTCTTGTAACATAAAAAGTCACCATAATAAACAAAGGTAAATGAAGAACTGAGAAAGAAGTTCACATATTAATGTGAGGAAAAAATTATTCTAATTTCTGAAGAGCTTTTACAAATCAATGGGAAAAGATAAACATCTCTGTTGAAAATGAGCTAAAGACACTAGCCAGAAATTCACAAAAGAAGAAACACAAATGGGCAATGTTAGAAAACATCCCCCAATAATTAACGGGATGAATATTCAAAAATAATCTTTTACCAGTTTTTGCCAGTTACATTACCAAGTAATAATAAAAAAAGAATAATTGTCTTAGCTCAGGCTGTTGTAACAAAATATCATAGACTGGATGGCTTAAGCAACAGAGATTTATTTTGGAGGTCTGGAGGCTGGAAGTCCAAGATCAAGGCGCTGGCAGATTCAGTTCTTGGTGAGAGCCTGCTTGCTGGCTTGTGGATGGCTGCCTTCTCCCTGCGTCCTCACTTGACGGATAGAGAAAACTCTGGTGACTCTTGCCCTTTTTATAATTCCATCATGGGGGCCCATCCTTACAACCTCATCTAAGCCTAATTAACCTTGAAAGGTCTCATCTCCTGTACCATTGCATTGGGAGTTAGGGCTTCAGCAAAGAATTTTGGGATGATACAAGCATTGTCCGTAACTAATAAAATTCCATGGAAGGGTGAATCGATATAATTCTTGACAGGATGTATGTAAGTCTTAACAAGTTTTTTTTACTTTTAACCCAGTAATTTCTTTCACATCTAGGTATCTGTTTTAAGGCAATAGAACTTGTGTGTGAAAATGGGTTGTAAGGATGCTGGTCCCTCTGCTGTTTGCGACAGCAAAGCCAGCATGCCATGGTCACTGGCTTCAGGGCTTTGTCTTGGAAGGGAAAATTTCAACTGTCCCCAAAACTAGAGAGGCTAATGTAAAGATATCCATGTTATAGTCATCTGTTTTTAAAATTTATGTTTTATTGAAGTATAGTTTAATTACAATGCTATGTTAATTACTGCCTTACAGCAAAGTGATATATTCTTTTCTATTATGGTTTATTATAGGATATTGAATATAGTTCATTGTGCGATACAGTAGGACCTTGTTGTTTATTCTATTTATCAGTTTGCATCTGCTAATCCCAAATTCCCAATCCAACCTCCCGCCTTCCACTCCCATGGCAATCACAACTCTATTCTCTATATCCCTGATTCTGTTTGTTTCATACATATGTTCATTTATGTCATATTTTAGACACCATATGTAAACGTTATCATATGGCATTTGTCTCTTTCTGACTTATTTCACTCAGTATGATATCTCTAGTTGCATCCATGTTGCTGTAAATGCCCTTATTTTGTTCTTTTCTATGGCTGAGTAGTATTCCAGTATATATATGTACCACATCTTCCTTATCCATTCATATGTTGATGGAAATTTAGGTTGCATCCATATCTCAGAATGTTCCCGCCATCTTAATGTGTTTTCATACTTGTCGCATATTTTCAAAATCATTAAGCAAATAAAACATACGCAGAGAGGTATAGCCCATCATGTGCCACTGTCTGGATCCCATTTTCTGTCTTCCTCCCTAAAGGTGGTCACTACCATGAATTTAGTGGTGTTCCACCATGCATGTTGACTTTTCCTGCAATTAAATATATTTATAGGCAATAATATATTGCTTTGGGGCTTCCCTCGTGGCTCAGATGGTAAAGAATCTGCCTGCATTGCAAGAGACCTGGGTTTGATTCCTGGGTGGGAATGATCCCTGGAGAAGGGAATGATGACACACTCCAGCATTTATGCCTGGAGAATCCCATGGACAGAGAAGCCTGGTGGGCTGCAATCCATGAGATTGCAAAGAGTCAGATACGACCGACTGATTAATGTTCTCCTACTGTTTTATTTTCCGTGGTCTTTATTTCGCTTCACAGAAATGCTATTGAGCTGCAGAAATGCTCTAACACTTGCTTTTATTTTCTGCTCAGCATTATTTTGGGGATTTATTCTTGTTGGTAGATGTAGCCTTGATTATTTTTGACTGTTGTTTAGTATAAATGTACTACCATTTATTTATTCATACTGTTGAAGTGTATTTAGTTGTTTACACACTTGTGAACTACACTCACTGTTGCAGTGGACACTCTGTGCAAGTTGCTTTGTGGATGTAGGTGAAAGTTTCTCCGGGGGATATGCCTAAGAGTGCGTGTGCTAGGCCATGGGAAGAACATCTTTAATAGCTGTTTCCATATTTTCCTCCAAAGTGATATACCACTTGTCCGAGCAAGAGCAAATAGTTCCAATAGCCCCACATCCTGGCCAATCTGATGGGAAGATAACTATGTGGTTTTATTTTGGATTTCCCTGGTGACCAGTGGGGTTGAGTGATTTTTCATATGTGTACTAGCCAAAGGGGTTTTTTCCTTTTTTATGTGAATTACTTTTCTGTATCTCTTATCTGATGCTACTGGATACTTTGTCCATACCTTACATTTTTTAAAAATTAAGATACTAATATAATTTAAAAAGTAGAAAGAAAGGGAATTCCCTGGCAATTCAGTAGTTAGGGCTCAGTGCTCTCACTGCCAGAGTCTGGGTTCAGTCCTTGATAAATGAACTAAGAGCTCACCAAGCTTCACAACGTGTGCCCTGCTCCAAAAGATATAATTGCCATGTAACATTATATTGGTTTCTGGTGTACAATATATGATTTGACATTTGCATATATTGTGAAATGATCACTTCTGTCTTGTTAACATGTTAACATCTATCACCACAACTTTTAATCTTGTGATGAGAACTTTTAAGATCCAGTCTGTTAACAACTTTCAAATATGCAATACAGTATTATTAACTATAGTCTTTCAGTGTCCTATTTTTTTGCCTCTTCATACCGTTCATGGGGTTCTCAAGGCAAGAATACTGAAGTGGTTTGCCATTCCCTTCTCCAGTGGACCACATTTTGTCAGAATTCTCCACTATGATCCGTCCGTCTTGGGTGTCCCTACACGGAGTGGCTCATAGTTGCATTGAGTTAAACAAGTTAGACACGATTGAGCGACTGAACGGAACTGAACTATAGTCACTGTGTTGTTGTTCAATACATCTCATGATTTGCGTAGTTTATAGCTGGAAGTTTGTGCTTTTTGACTCCCTTCACCCATTTTGCCTATATCCTACCCCCTGCCTCTGACAACCACCAATCTCTTCTCATTTTCTATGAGCTTAGTTTCTTGTTTTGTTGTTTGTGTTTTAGATTTCACATATCAGTCACTCTTTGTGACTCCATGAACTGCAGCACGCCAGGCTTCCCTGTCCATCACCAACTCCTGGAGTTTACCCAAACTCATGTCCATTGAGTCAGTGATGCCATCTAACATCTCATCCTCTGTCATCCCCTTCTCCTCCTACCTTGAATCTTTCCCAACAGCAGGGTCTTTTCAAATGAGGCAGCTCTTCACAACAGGTAGCCAAAATATTGGAGTTTCAGCTTCAACATCAGTCCTTCCAATGAACACCCAGGACTGATGTCCTTTAGGATGGACTGGTTGGATCTCCTTGCAGTCCAAGGGACTCTCAACAGTCTTCTCCAACACCACAGTTCAAAAGCATCAATTCTTCGGCGCTCAGCCTTCTTCACAGTCCAACTCTCACATCCATACATGACCACTGGAAAAACCATAGCCTTGACTAAACAGACCTTTGTTGGCAAAGTAATATCTCTGCTTCTCAATATACTATCTAGGTTGGTCATAACTTTCCTTCCAAGGAGTAAGCGTCTTTTAATTTCATGGCTGCAGTCACCATCTGCAGTGATTTTGGAGCCCAAAAAAATAAAGTCAGCCACTGTTTCCACTGTTTTCGCATCTATTTCCCATGAAGTGATGGGATCGGATGCCATGATCTTAGTTTTCTGAATGTTGAGCTTTAAGCCAATTTTTTCACTCTCCTCTTTCACTTTCATCAAGAGGCTCTTTAGTTCTTCTTTGCTTTCTGCCTTAAAGGTGGTGTCATCTACATATCTGAGGTTATTGATATTTCTCCTGGCAATCTTGATTCCAGCTTGTGCTTCTTCCATCCCAGCGTTTCTCATGATGTACTCTGCATAGAAGTTAAATAAGCAGGGTGACAATATACAGCCTTGACGTACTCATTTTCCTATTTGGAACCAGTCTGTTGTTCCACGTCCAGTTCTAACTGTTGCTTCCTGACCTGCATACAGGTTTCTCAAGAGGCAGGTCAGGTGGTCTGGTACTCCCATCTCTTTCAGAATTTTCCACAGTTTATTGTGATCCACACAGTCAAGGGCTTTGGCATAGTCAATAAAGCAGAAATAGATGTTTTTCTGGAACTCTTTTTCGATGATCCAGTGAATGTTGGCAATTTGATCTCTGTTTCCTCTGCCTTTTTTAAAACCAGCTGGAACATCTGGAAGTTCACAGTTCATATATTGCTGAAGCCTGGCTTGGAGAATTTTAAGCATTTCTTTACTAGCGTGTGAGATGAGTGCAATTGTGCGGTAGTTTGAGCATTCTTTGTCATTGCCTTTCTTTGGGATTGGAATGAAAACTGACCTTTTCCAGTCCTGTGGCCACTGCTGAGTTTACCAAATTTGCTGACATATTGAGTGCAGCACTTTCAAAACATCATCTTTTAGGATTTGAAATAGCTCAACTGGAATTCCATCACCTCTGGTAGCTTTGTTCGTAGTGATACTTTCTAAGGCCCACTTGACTTCACATTCCAGGATGTCTGGCTCTAGGTGAGTAATCACACCATTGTGATTTCACATATAAGTGAGATCATTTGGCATCTGTTTTTCTCTGATTTTTTAGCATAATGCCCACAAGTTTCATTCATGTTGTTGCAAATGACAAGATTGCCTTCTTTTTATGGCTGAATAATATAACAGTTAGAACTGGACAGGGAACAACAGACTGGTTCCAAATAGGAAAAGGAGTACGTCAAGGCTTGTCACCCTGCTTATTTAACTTATATGCAGAGTACATCATGAGAACTGCTGGGCTGGAAGAAGCACAGCTGGAATCAAGATTGCCAGGAGAAATATCAATAACCTCAGATATGTAGATGACACCACCCTTATAGCAGAAAGTGAAGAAGAACTAAAGAGCCTCTTGATGAAAGTGAAAGAGGAGAGTGAAAAAGTTGGGTTAAAGCTCAACATTCAGAAAACTAAGATCATGGCATCCGATCCCATCACTTCATGGGAAATAGATGCGAAAACAGTGGAAACAGTGGCTGACTTTATTTTTTTGGGCTCCAAAATCACTGCAGATGGTGACTGCAGCCATGAAATTAAAAGACGCTTACTCCTTGGAAGGAAAGTTATGACCAACCTAGATAGTATATTGAGAAGCAGAGATATTACTTTGCCAACAAAGGTCTGTTTAGTCAAGGCTATGGTTTTTCCAGTGGTCATGTATGGATGTGAGAGTTGGACTGTGAAGAAGGCTGAGTGCTGAAGAATTGATGCTTTTGAACTGTGGTGTTGGAGAAGACTCTTGAGAGTCCCTTGGACTGCAAGGAGATCCAACCAGTCCATCCTAAAGGACATCAGTCCTGGGTGTTCATTGGAAGGACTGATGCTGAAGCTGATACTCCAATACTTTGGCCACCTCATGTGAAGAGTTGACTCATTGGAAAAGACCCTGATGCTGGGAGGGATTGGGGGCAGGAGGAAAAGAGGACGACAGAGGATGAGATGGCTGGATGGCATCACCAACTAGATGAACATGAGTTGGTGATGGACAGGGAGACCTGGCGTGCTGTGATTCATGGGGTCGCAAAGAGTCGGACACGACTGAGCGACTGAACTGAACTGAACTGAACATTCCATTGTATAAATACCACATTTTGTGTATCCATTCATACATCCATGGATTCATGGGTTGTTTCCATATTGTGGCTATTGTCAATGATGCTGTAATGAACCTGAGTCTGCGGATAGATCTCTGAAATAGTTACTTCGTTTCTTTCAGATATATATAGGGAATTGGGATGACTGGCTCATACGGTAGTTCTATTTTAATTTTTTTGAGGCATTTCCATATTGTTTCCCATGGTGGCCGTACCAGATTATAGTCCTAATAGTGCACAAGACCTCTTTTCTCCACTGCCTCATCAACACTTACTATTTTCTATCTTTTTGATAATAGCCATTATTAATTTCTTTTTGACAATCTAAAATTCCCAGTTGTCTCAACTGTTCTTAATCTTTTGCTCTCCATAAGGATTTTGTATCAGCTTGTCTAATTTCTTGAGAAACTCTGTTACATTTTGACTGGCATTGTGTTTAATTTATATACTAACTTGAAGATAATCGATATCTTTACAATACTTTAAGTATGAACACAGTGTATACCCCTGTTGGATTTTCTCCTATGTCTTGCAACAGAATTTATAATTTTCTACATAATAATTTGTGCAGATTTTACTGTATTTATTCTTAAGAGCCTTATAGAATTTTCTCTTTTACTAATAGAGTCACTTAAACTTTACATTTTATAGTTACATAGAAACATTATATGTTTTAAAGATTTTATGTTGTTGTTCAGTCCCTGAGTCATGTCCGACTCTTTGTGACCCCATGGACTGCAGCATGCCAGGCTTCCCTGTCCTTCACCATCTCCCATGCTCAAACTCATGTCCACTGAGTTGGTGATGCCATCCAACCATCTCATCCTCAGTTGTCCCCCTTTCCTCCCACCTTCAATCTTTCCCTGCATCAGGGTCTTTCCCAATGAGTCAGCTCTTTGCATCAGGTGCCCAAAGTATCGGAGCTTCAGCTTCAGCATCAGTCCTTCCAACGAATATTCAGGACTAATTTCCTTGATAGTTGACTGGTTTGATCTCCTTGCAGTCCAAGGGACTCTCAAAAGTCTTCCCCAACACCACAGTTCAAAAGCATCAGTTCTTCAGCGCTCAACCTTCTTTATGGCCCAACTTTCACATCCGTACTTTGTTATAGTAAACTTTTGAACTCTGATAAAATTCTCTTACGTAGAATTTTCTGGAATTTTTTCTATGTACAAAGTCATATCTTTAAATAATAACTATTTTGTTTTTTCTTTTTGAAGCCATGTGCCTTATATTTCCTTTTCTTTCTTTTTTTTCTGTAGCAACCTGGACACCTGATCCAATGTTGTCTAGCAGAGATGTTATTGGGCATTTTTGGCTTGTTCTGATTTTTGAAGGGAAAATGACTCATATTTTATCATAATTGTGCTCTATTACTCAGGACAAGGATATTCTCTTTTCTCTGTGGGTTACAAAGATGTTTTGTGTGCCTGTTTTCCTACAAGGATGTTGTTGATTTTTACCCAAAGCTTTTTCTGTTTTGCCTTATAATTCAATAATTTTTCTTTGTACATTTTGAGCAAATATTACAAAGTGCACATAATTATAGCTTCTTGGTACATTCATCTTTGTGTCATCTTTGTATCCTCTTTGTCTCTAATAATGACTTTTATCTTTTTTTTTTTTTTCTGCTCAGTCACGTCTGACTCTTTGCGAACCCATGGACTGTAGCCTACCAGACTCGTCCGTCCATGGGATTTTCCAGGCCAGAGTACTGGAGTGGGTTGCCATTTCCTTCTCCAGGCTTTTTTCTTAAGGTCTGTTTTGTCTGATAGTAGTATCATCAACTTTGTCTTGGTTACTATTTGAATTTCCTTTTTATTTCCCTGCAGTCTTTGTGTCTTTATGTTTCAGGCTTAGCTCTTGAACATTTCTAGATACGTGTCATCCAGTCTGACCATCTGTTTCATTTAACTGTTGATGAGCAATGTCTGGATTTTTTCCATCTCATTTTATGGTATCTGTCCTGCTGTTTCTATTTTTTCTCCTGGGTCAGTCTAGATGTCTTTATTTCTAGTTCCCCTCTCCCATGTTGGTTTGGAAAATGTATATTCAATTCTATTCTTTTAGCATCCTCTCTTAAAATTTGACTGTGCATTTTAGCCTCCACAACGTCTACAGTTATCACCTCTTTCTTCCGAGCAATACAAGGACTTTCCTACACTTTCACTCCCATCACCCACTCTCCAACTTAGGTGCTATCACCACCTGATGTTTTGATTCTGTCTTACTTTTGAACTCTCCAGTTTATCATTATTATTGTTATTGTTTTATGCAATCACTGCCTGCTCCTATTACTCCCATATTTTCCAGTTTTGTTTTATACATGTTTACTTTTTTATTTATTTTTGGCTGTGTTGGGTCTTAGTTGCTGCATGCAGGCTTTCTCTAGTTGTGGCAAGCGGGGGCTATTCCCTAGTTGTGGTGTTTGGACCTCTCACTGCGGTGGCTTCTCTTGTTACAGAGCACGGTCTCTGGGCTCAGGGGCCTCAGTGGGTGTGGCTTAGTTGTGGCTCAGGCTTAGCTGCTCTGCGGCTTGTGGGATCTTCCTGGACCAGGGATCGAACCCATGTTCCCTGCATTGGCAGGTGGATTCTTACCCATTGAGCCACCAGGGAAATCCTATATTTTTCAACTGCTTTATCTTTTCCTCTGGTATTTTCTTTGTGGGTTTAATTTTCTTCTTCCTGAGGTACCTTTTTTAGTAGTTCTTTCAGAAAGGACTGTTAATAATAAACATGCTACCATTTTTCTGAAAAAAGAAGTCTTAACTTTCTGCCAACTTCCAAATGATAATTTAACAGCCTAGTTAAATTTCTCTCATATCCCTCCGAACTTAACCTTCATGTGCTTCTTCTAGACTCCAGGGTCTGTACCTCTATGCCCTGGAGACGGAGTATTGGGGAGGTAATATGCCCAGGAGCAACCCTCGAGAATTAAGGACCAGTGTAGGGTGTTTTAGAAATATCTCCATTTTCTTGACCCAAGAAAGGGATAGTTCTGAAGTATGTGTCTTACCCTTTGTCCTAGACTTTCCTCAAGGGATTAAGCTCAGTTGCCCACGTGGTAACTGGCTTAGTAAACATCTGTTATTGGCTTCCCTCCATTTCTCGTGTTCCCACTTGCCTGCCAGTTTTCTGCTCTCCCAAATACATTACCTGCACTAAATTCACAGGGCCTGCTTTGGGGCGGGGTGGGGTGGGGTGGCATTCAAGTTACGGCACTGCCCTTGGGAATCTACACTGAAGGATATTTTCTCAGCACTTAAATTTTATTCATTTATTTGGCTGTGCCAATCTTAGTTGCAGTATGTGGGATCTTAAGTTGCAGCATGTGGGATCTTAAGTTGCAGCATGTGGGATCTAGTTCTCTGACCAGGGATTGAACCTTCGCTCCCTGCAATAGGAGCAGGGAGTCTTAGCCACTGGAACCACCAGAGAAGTCCCTCAGCACTTCTCTTTGGATCTTCTCCTATTATTTTTTGCCTCCTTATCTCTTTGAACAATTTCTTCAACTTTATCTTTCAGCCAATTTTTCTTCCAAAATGTCTTGTATTTGTATTTGAATTTTTTAAATCAATTGACTATTTGCATTTCTAAAAGTCCTTTATCAAATCTTCCTGCTCTTTTCTCATGGTGTCTTATTTTTCTGTTTTCAGTTCCTGCTCTTTATGATGATTGGAAACACTCTTATTTTTTCCTCTCTCTCTGATTATTTACTTATCTGAAGTTCTTGGGGATCTAATCCTGCTTTTGATTGTTAGGGCTTCTTCTTGCCCATGATGGACTGTGTTCTCAAGTGTTGTAAAATTTGTGATTTTGAATTCATCCTTTAGACAGCTTTATCTGTGAGTATTATGTGTGACCTGAGAAGAAGGTTTATCTTTTTAGATATATTTGTGTTTGTTTCTACCAAGACTCACATATGTGTCAGTTTCTCAGCTCTGGAGTTCCTGGACCATGTCATGTCAGTCTTAGCTTGAAATTTGCAGGACTGTGGGCCCATGGCTACAAATTCTAAAGAGACTTAATTTTCTCACCACCAACCAACACAGATGGAGACAGATGAATTCCTTATCTTTTATGTTGGTGGCTGGATTTCTTTTTGCCTATGTACCCTTTGGAAGGTAGTTCCCTTCCAGGGTTTCAGCCGAGTGCATGGGTCTTGTTCCAACTTTCTGCCTGAGCCAGACCCGAAGCCTCATTTCCTGTTCTCATGAGGCTCGGCCTTGAGGTGCCTGGGCTCACCAGCCTCATGGACTTGAGCTGCTTCCTCTGGATTCGAGTCCCTCTTCCTCTTTGATCCTTGGAGGTAGTCATCATCTTCCTCCCAGTTTGGCTGTGCATTTAAAGAACATTTGTTGTATTTGACACAACATTTCAAGATGTTTTGTAGGGACTGGATTTGCAGGTCATCTAGCTAAAAACAAGTTGGAACTGGAAGTCCTTGAGTGCCTTTTCTGCTGTACTGTGCTAATTCTGCCTCTTCTACCATTTCTTCCTTGAGAGCCTTCATCTTCCTCTCCTGGGCGGGAAAGGGGGTGGTGGAGTGTGAGGTGTGTGTGTGTGAGGAGGAGGAGGTTGCAGACAGATGGTTTCCCAGACTCTTAGAGTAGGTGCCGTGGCCTGAGAAGCGGTGGGTGGGCTTCCTCACTGAGATGCCTCTTAGGCTACCTGTTGCAGAGCCTGGGGTCCCAGCGTGAGAGGCCCTGTGCTCCTCTGTTTTATTGGCTACTTCTTCAAGCAAGAATTAATTTAACACATGATTGAAAACTAGGCTCGGGGGAATTGGAGTTTGGGAAGAAGAACTGGTGTGTGTCTGCATGTGGTATGTATGTGGTGTGTGTGTGTGCATGTGTGTGTGTGGTGTGTATGATACATATGTAGTATGTGTGTTATATGTATGTATGTGAATATGCTGTGTGTATATGCATGGGTATATATATGTACCGTTCAGTTCAGTTCAGTCACTCAGTCATGTCAGACTCTTTGCGACCCCATGGGCTGCAGCACGCCAGGCCTCCCTGTCCATCACCCACTCCTGGAGTTTACCCAAACTCATTCAGTCGGTGATGCCATCCAACCATCTCATCCTCTGTCGTCCCCTTCTCCTCCTGCCCTCAATCTTTCTCAGCATCAGGGTTTTTTCAAATGAGTCAGCCTTTCGCATCAGGTGGCCAAAGTATTGGAGTTTCAGCTTCAACATGAGTCCTTCCAATGAACACTCAGGACTGATCTCCTTTAGGATGGACTGGTTGGATCTCCTTGCAGCCCCAGGGACTCTATGTGTATGTATATATGTGGTGTGTGTAGGTATGTACTATGCGTGTGTGGTGCGTATGTTGTGTATGTGATGTGTGTGTGCAAGGTCAGGGAGGAGTCAGGGCACCAGGTGGGTTTGGAAGCATCTTTGGGAAGAGGACAGCCTCCAATCATCCAGCCATCATCTCAGAAAGGCCAAGACCAGTGACCAGGCCCCTTACCTGTAAAGCATCCATTCTCTGTCTGGGACCCAGCCTGGTGGCCCTCGTAGGGGCCAGGACCTGATCTCTCACACCTTGCGGGGCAGGAAGCGTCAGCTCTCTCCTTCCTCTAATCACTCACCACTAAACACAGTTGCTCAGCTGGCTCAAGTGGAGGTGTTTCTCCAAACTCCCCTGGAGTCTGGCCCTGGAGATCGGATCCAGAAGCTCTGTTGCTCTGGCTTGGGTCCCTCCCCAGCCTGGGCTGGCCTGTCTGGGACAGCCAGCCTCCCTGGTCCTCCGGTTTGTGGGTCGCTGCCTATGGAAGGATCAGGGCCTGTGTGGGGGCCCTGGAGGGCCAGGAGGCTCACTGGGGCAGAGGCTAAGAGACCTCCCACCAAACTGTTCAAAGCCTTATCGCCTCGGAGGTGTTTCTAGTACCATTTCCGTCCATTGTTTCCTCTGGGTCATTAGGAGGAGGCCTGTCTCCTGTTGTGGCTGCTCACAGCTACTGTGGTGGGAAAAGAGGGGGGCGGGCAGGCTGACCGCAGACGTCACGATTTGGGCCTTATCTCCCTTCGGCCACAGGGTGTCCGCGGCCCGGGGATCACTCACCAGCAAGACTGTCCAAAGCCGCAGAAGTTCCTGGAGAGCATGGCCTAAGGCTGGGTGCAGCACTGTGGAGGCTGAGCTTCCTCGGAGACACCTGCGCCCCCTTCCACAGGGGAAGGTACGGATTTGGGAGGAGGGTTGGTTCACTGTGGAATGAGATGCAGGACTGACCCCCCACCCCCTGCCCCGGGGACCTGGGGTTCTCCTTCCAGGGAGTAGTGTGCCGGAGTGATTGACAGCCGAGGACCCTCCTAATGCCGTCTTCTCCACCTGCCTCTGGGGGTTCTGCCACTGCTTCTGCTCCTGCCTGGGCTTTACTGCTTGTAGTGCTTGACCAGACAGGAGGAGACAAGCCCTACCCCCACCTCTGGGTACCTTCCGGAAGCAGCCTGATGTACCTGTGTGTACGGCTGAGACCAAGCCTTGGCCATATTGGACATCAGAGTGTTCCTTCCCCAGAATTATATATTGGATGGGGTTTACGTCTCCCTTGTTTGGTCAGATGGGACAGTGGGTGGGAAAGGACCCCCCCACCCTTGCCCCTCCCTGCCCAGGGAATGTCAGATGACAGAAAAGTGTTGCTCAGTTGTGTTCAACTCTCTGTGACCCTATGAACTGTAGCCCACCAGGCTCCTCTGTCCATGGGATTGTCCAGGCAAGAATACCAGAGTGGGTTGCCATTTCCTTCTCCAGGGGATCTTCCTGACCCAGGGATCCAACCTGGGTCTCCCACATTGCAGGCAGACTCTTTACCATCTGAGCCATTAGGGAAGGCCAAATGTGAGACGCTGAACTTAATTTAGCTGCTTTTCCAGAGGAGACCACTGTGGCTGGAGCCCTGAGGGACTCAGGGTGTGCTCAGCCAGCCAAGATCAGTGGTCCCTTTCTTGGAGAAGGGGAGTCACACCTCAGGGAATCATGCCCACCGCCCAGGGCTGCTGGACTCCTGTCCACTTACCAGATCAACTCAGCAGATTTTTCCTGAACATCTCCTAGGTGCTGGGCATTGTGCTAGGTGCTGGGGTAGGAATGACAGAGGGAGTTCATGTACCTTGTGCATGCCTACGTGTGTGCTAAGTGGCTTCAGTCGTATCCGACTCTTTGCAGCTCCATGGACTATAGCCTTCCAGGCTCCTCTGTCCATAAGGATTCTCCAGGCAAGAATACTGGAGTGGGCTGCCATGCTGTCCTCTAGGGGATCTTTCCAACCCAGGGATCGAACCGTGTCTCATGTCTCCTGCACTGGTGGGTTCATTACTACTAGCACCACCCGGGAAGCCCACCTTGTGGGTGACTGCCTAGCAAGTCTGGTTCCTGAAGGTTCTCGAAGCCTGGTGCCTGTGGTAGGAATGGAAGTGTGAGACAGTTCCTCTTCTCCAGTTTCCTGCCAAGTGTGGAAGGATGATGAGGAGGAGGGAACGAGCTGCTCCCTGCTCTGAGCTGCTGAAGGATCAGGGAATGATAGGGGTCAGGCTGGCAGGGGGTGAGGGAGGGCAAGGCAGAGCTTTCCTCTCTGTGTGCTCAGGGACCCCTGTTTGGGGAAGGATGCCTGGCGTTCTGACCCAGTGATTACTACTCTTGGGCCTGACCTGGGGGACCAGCGGTCCATGTTAAGGTTTTTCGCAGTGGCTCAGCTGTAAAGAATCCACCTGCAGTGCAGGAGATGCTGGTTCGATCCCTGGGTGGGGAAGATGCCCTGGAGGAGGAAATGGCTATCCAGTCCAATATTCTTGCCTGGAGAATCCCATGAACAGAGGAAGCTGGTAGGCTATAGTCCACGGGGTCCCAAAGAGTTCGACACGACTGTAGCAACTAAGCACAGTCTATGTTTAAGGGGGAAATGAGGATCATTCTTTCCTCTTGCTTAAAAAGTTCTCCCCACATCACGTGTGGCCAGTAGCACAGACCAGCAGCCGCTCACCTCTCCCTCTTCTCTGCAGATGTTTCCCACAAGGCTCACGAGGCTGCTGCTTGCTGTGGCCCTCACTTTGCCAGGTAGGTCCTACGGTGCTGCCACTCTTCAATTCTGCCTCGGGCCATTGGGAACCTCCCCCTGCCAGGGGTCAGCAGGTGTGTCTAGAGCACACCTGTGTGTTTAGCCCTATGTTTGGCTCCTGTTGGGGCTGTGGAGTCACTGGGTGCCTGGTTAATTTCTCTTCTGCAGAGCCCACTGCTCCTGATGTGTGTTTCTCAAGGAGTTGGTGCCTGCAAGTGTCTTCCCTGATTGGGGAATTAAGAAGCGCCAGGGCTACACAGGACAGTCCTTTAGGATGGGGATGGAGGATGGGGAAAAGGAACCCAAGACGTGGGTAGATTATTAGTTTTTGAGTGGATGGTGGGGCTCATTTATTTGTGCAGCCGTACATCCCATAGTAGCGATGAAGAAGCCGAGGGTCAGAGAGGAAAAACAACTGCTCTAAAGTCTCATAGAACCAAGATCAGAGGTCAGTTCTCCTGGGTCTCAGGCCAGCTCTCCTCCACTGTAGACGCTGCCT
Source organism: Oryx dammah (assembly GCF_014754425.2). Taxonomy (NCBI): domain Eukaryota; kingdom Metazoa; phylum Chordata; class Mammalia; order Artiodactyla; family Bovidae; genus Oryx; species Oryx dammah. The sequence continues at coordinate 15,727,454 of NW_024070213.1, read as the reverse complement.
TTCTTCCCTCACTGAGACGCTGAGTCTATGAACGGCAAAAGGGACCCTTTTCTGATCCTGGTCTCACCCTCGTCTCCACTTAGATTACTAGGTCAGAGCATCCAACCCGCTGCCCACAGGGGCAGAGGTACTTTTGTTACTCCTCTGCATCTTCCTGTTAACTGTAACCCTAACCCTAGTAGGAGGGTCCTGGGCCAGAGGAGGCAGAAAACTTGGAGATTGACTGCTGTGATTTCCTACCTGCTAACACATACACATACTCACGTACAATGTGAGGTGAAGTTGGCAATGTGATCTTGCAGGGGTTAACATTTCAAAGGTTCAATGCACACTGATCTATTGATCTACTTAGAATTTAATATATTCAAGATATACCAGTAGATTAAAGGACACTCATTACAATCTATTTACACATCAGGAAACTGGAAAATGTTAGAACCTATACCAAATTCATTTCAATGCAAGGTACAATACAGCCCACCAAAAATCATGTTTTGGAAGTATGACATTATAAATTCTTTATAATATGTTGAGAAATAAATAGGTTATAAGTCCTTTGCTCAGTCAGTTTGCTGACAAATTTGCAAAAAAAAACTGTAATTGTTTATACACAGTAAGATAGAAATAAAAGGCAAACACTAAAATGTCAACTCTAGTTACTGCTGAATGTTGGTTGCAGGTGATTTTAACTTCCTTCTTTATTCTTCTTCAATATTTTCCAAATTTTCTCTAAGGAGCATGCGGTATACACTTCAAATCATCTGTCATTAAAACAAATCGATTTCCTGAAAAGCAGTTCTTCCATTATTGGGGAGTCCCGGGTCACTCTTGGGGGCTGAAAGCAACAGTTCTAGCGTCATTTAAAATGGAAAGTCTTTCCCTGTTGCCTGATTGCTGACAGCTGCAACCTCATTTCTCCTGGGCTGCAGCAGTTTGAGCTGGTGGTACCTGCTGTACTCACGTGTGGCCTTTCCCTCTAGGGGCCCTTTGTGGAGAAGGGGCTCTTGGCAAGTCATCGATGGCCCGGTGCAGCCTCTTTGGAGCTGACTTCATCAACACCTTTGATGAGAGCATGTACAGCTTTGCGGGAGACTGTAGTTACCTCCTGGCAGGGGATTGCAAGACACACTCCTTCTCGATCGTAGGTGAGTCCGAATTCAGAGCAAGGGGGTGGGCAGGAGTGGGGGCAGCCTAGCTCAGCCTTGGCATGTGAGGGTGTCTGGTTGGGCGTTGAGGTTTCTCATTCTTACGACCGTGCCGAGCCAAGATCATGGTGGGGAACGGCCTCTCCACGACTTAGGGATTCCCTTGACTTCTCCCTGGTTCTCTTCCTGTGGAAGCCTCATGGATGGAGAGAGTCTTTGTGCTTCTCCAGTGTTTGAGTCCATTGCTCTGGGTCCAGGCAACGCTCTGGAAGCCCTGAAGCGTCAAGAGAAATGATGACCCAGAAAGTGGTTTGTAACAGCCCAAGCATGTAGAAAAGGGAAGGAAGGTTGCCTATTCCAGCTGGAGGTCAGAGTATCAGCTGATGTGGAACATCTCCTGTGTTCCTGGCAAAGGGTTGATACCATGCCCATGTTATCTCTGCTCCCCTGAGGCAGCTCTGAGCTGTGGGGAGCAGGCAGTCACCTCGGTTTCACACATGAAGAGTTGAAGCCCAAGGAGGTTGATGATCCTCCCAAGGGGCTGACAGGTAAGATAGCGAGAGCTGGATTTTGATCCTGGGCTTGTCAGGAAGAAGGACCTTGCTCCTGTATGAAGGAGAGAGGAGACTGTCTGGGGCTGGGAGTGGGGCCGGAGGCAGCGATGGAATATTGCAGTTTGATGAGCTTCACACTCTAACAGTTCACGAGATGTGTGTGGTATGTGAGAGGGATCATGTGAAACCCAGCAAAGGCAGAGTCCTCAGCTGTGGCGGGGCGGGGCAGGTGGAGAGGGAGATGGCAATAGACTTACCCACACTGTCACAGCAAAATTTTTGTGGCAATTGTTATAAGGACAGTGAGGAAGACTTTACATGGGGGGGTGGGGGTGGGGGCACTGCAATGGGGGTTTTGCAGTAGAGGAAAGAATATAACAAGGATGAGTGGGGATTTATAGCCAAGGAGCCAGGTGTGGGTGGCCAGATAGAAATTTTAAAAAATATTTATTTACATTACTTATTTATTCAGTTGCGTTGGGTCTTAGTTGTGGCCTGTGAGGTCTTCATTGTGGTGTGCAGACTTCTCTCTAGTTATGGCACTCAGGCTTAGTTGCTCCATGGTATGTGGAATCTTAGTTCCCTGATCAGGGGTCAAACCCATGTCCCCTCCATTGGAAAGTGGATTTTTAACCACTGGAAGGGAAGTCCCAGGACGGGAAATTACCAAGAGGAAACGTCAGGGGTCTTGGGGAGTCTGGCTAAACCAGCTTGACAGGGTTCTTGCTGATGGCAGGCCAGGGTGATGCAATGTGCAGAGTGGGTTATGAGGAATATAATTGGATATTGAGGGCAGGGGATTCTTGCTAAACTAACCTACAGGATTCTTGCTAAAATTGGACCAAGTAGGCCAGGGATAGAGTCTAGGTGGAGACCTAACCAAGCAGAGGGCTCAGAAAAGCCTGACTCAGGTGTGGTCAAGGAGACTTGGTCAAGGAGAGCATCCTGGTCAACACCCAGACCTCACACAAGATGCAGGCTCAGGGCTCTCGTGGTGTTAACTCCATCAGTTAGGACGACAGCTGCAGCACCTCTGTATGCCAGCGCTGGGCAAGGCTTGGCTTGGCTGCTGAGTGAACTGACAGCTGGCCTTAGCTCTGGGCTCTCCTGTTTCATTTTTTTTAAAATTAATTAATTTTTGGCTATACTACACTGTATGTCAGCTTCCTTGGCAGCTCAGATGGTAAAAGAGACTAGGTTTGATCCCTGGGTTGGGAAGATCCCCTGGAGAAAGGTGACTGCACCCATGAAATTAAAAGATGCTCCTTGGAAGGAAAGCTATGGCAAACCTAGACAGTATATTACAAAGCAGAGACATCACTTTGCCAACCAAGGTCCATTTAGTGAAAGCTATGACTTTTCCAGTAGTCATGTATGGATGTGAGAGTTGGACCTAAAGATGGCTAAGCACCAAAGAACTGATGCTTTTGAACTCTGGTGCTGGAGAAGACTCTTGAGATCAAGAGATCAAGCAAGTCAATCCTAAAGGAAATCAACTGTGAATATTCATTGGAAGGACTGATGCCAAAGCTGAAGCACCAGTACTTTGACCACCTGATGCCAAGAGCCAACTCTTTCGAAAAGACCCTGATCCTGAGAAAGATTGAGGGAAGGAGAAGAAAAGGCTGATAGAGGCTGAGATGGTTGGATGGCATCACCGACTCAATGGACATGAGTTTGAGCAAGCTCTGGGAGACAGTGAGGGACAGGGAAGCATGGCGTGCTGTAGTCCATGGGCTCACAGAGAGTCGGACATGACTTGGCAACTGAAAAACAGCAAGAGCCAGGGACTGAACCTTCACCCCCTGCAGTGGAAGGGCAGAGTCCCAGCCACTGGACCATCAGGGATGTCCCATGGGTTCTCTTGCTTCTCTGGCTGCCCCCTTGGGCCCTGCCTCTGCTGGAAAGCCTACCCCAGTATGGCTTCAGTGGTCTGAACTTCACTGGAATGCCATTTTCCCTACTGCTCCCTGAATCCCTCAAGGGCAAGGACTGGATCACACTCATCTTTGTTTCTTTAGCTCCATGGGGTCTCTGTCAACACCAAGCGGGGTAGGGGTTGGTGGTGCACAAAGCGTGGTTCTCTGTTGTATACAAGAGCAGGTTTCACGAAAAGCAAGGCGTGCAAGGCCTTGGGAGGGGCTTGCTTGGACAGACAGGACAGGGAAGGGGGCAGCAGGAGCACAGGGGAGAGTCTGAAAGGGGTAAGTTTGGTGCCATGCAGCCTGGGGGGGGGATCAGTGTGGTGGGAGCTGTGGTCCCCATCAGGCTCACCTGGAGGCTGGTTAAAACACGTTACTGGGGTCCCCCAGCCTTGGCCCAGGGTGTCTATGCCACTGGATCCAGAGTGTGGCTTGAGATATTCACCGCTAGCAAGTTCCTGGCTGCTCCTGGGAGTTTGGGGCCCAACTTTGAGAAGCACAGGCCTGGAGAAGAGGGGGTGCAAGATGGGGTGGTAGGGGGAGCTGATGGGGCTGGAACTTGCTGTATGATGGTGGAGTTTGTTTCTCAATTCAGCAGGCAATGAGAGGCTAATGCAGAGTCTCTGCAGGAAGGGCCAGGAAGAAATCAGTTCTTAGCCAAGATGGTCCTGGAAGGGAGAGAGGCAGGAGGCAGGGTGACCTTGGCCGTGGTCACCAGGCAGCTGGTGAGGACTGGACGCGTCCCTAGGGCATGATGAATTGAGGAAGTCATCCTGGACGCTGAAGTCTGAGCACCTACCTTGCTTCAGAGGCAGCAGCGGAGAGAAAACACCCTGTCAGCTTCCCTGGGAAGCTGAAGGCCCAGGTCCTTCCTCCTCAAGTGGTCCCAGTGTTTATCTCAGTGGATTTCTCCACCTTGAAAGTCACGGTGCACTTGTTTTATTTTAAAGTGTTCATGTGTGAGATGGTACAGCATTTGTCTTTCTCTATCTGCCGTATTTCACTTAGTACAGTGCCCTTCAGTTCCACCCATGTTGTCATAAACGCACTGTGAACACTTGAGGACTTGTCTCTCAAGGTCAAAGTAATGCTGACCTCCCCTCCATATGTTTACGCAGGTGGTGTCAGAAGTCTGGCCTCTCTGGCCATCCTTCTTTGGGTTTCAGGGGCCAGGAGGAATGGACGGGCTGAGTTAGGACTCTCTAATTCAGAGATACCCTCTCTGTGTTCTTCTTTTCTTGTATCAACTTGCTCTTGTTGCCTGTCAGTTTTCTGGAAGGTAATCGGCCTAAGTCAGGCTATGAATCAATCACATTTCAATCTAGATTTGTTTAATTCTCACCCCAAATTGTGCTGCTATTATATAACGCTGGAGAAAATGGGCAACTACTTTGTCTGTTTTGGATGGTGAGGGTGGGGTGTTGGCAGGACACAGGTAATCTGAGGATCTGGGCTGGGTAGGGTGGGCTGGCATGATTGCTCCGGGGAAGAGGGGGCGCCGGGTCAGGGGAAGGGACCTGGGAGCCCTGGAGGCTGCCCTTCAGTCCTGCAGGCACAGCTATGCCCTCCCCCACGCCTGTGCTCCATTGTTCTCCAATGACATCCTGTTTCCTCCCTTCCAAATCACAAATTCCCGTTCCTCTCCTGTGGACCTTGTCCACATCCTGGGTAAAGTGTTTGTGTCTGAGCGTGCAGGGCCACCTGGTGCAAAGGGGGAGCTCCTTGACCTGGTGCTGGCTCCCGGCCAGCAGTCTCCATCCAGGGACTCAGCTCCTAGCTGGCCAGCATGGGGACCTGGGAGAGATCTTGGGAGTCCTGGAGGCCCCCACACTGGGATCTGGATCCCATAGCAGCCGCAAGAGCCATGGGCAACCTATACTGTTCTGAGTGAGCTCCCAGCCTGAGACTCTTGTCTCTACCTCAGGGCGTCGTGGCCAGGTCAGATCAACCACTGCTGTGCAGCTTTAGGCTGATGTCCACCTGCACCAGAGTCGCAGGGTGGAGGACGGAGTGTTTGTTAGAGATGCGGATCAGTGAGTCCCACACTTGGAAGGCAGAGACAGCACTCAGGTTGAACTCGGCTTCCTGGGGTGCTCCTCACTCACCTAGAGGAGGTCTTGTTCCCTCACTTAGATCCTAAGTCTCTGAGTTCAAGAGGCCAGAAAGGAGACAGGGTATAGTGGGAGCTTCCCTGGCTCGCCCATGAGATGGATACCTTGCCCTCCCTCTGACAAGCACAGGAAGTGCAGACCTCCTGGTCTGCAGGGCGTGGGAGTGTTCCCCGGCACTGGGCTCACTGGTAGTTTCTAATGGCTGCCCATCATCAGGGTCCTTCCCAAGTTCTGCCGGGAGAGTAGGAGGCAAATAAAGAACAGGACTGATGGCGGGTTCTCCCCTGCATTAGCGATTCACAACCGTGAGCACTCAGATGCTCCATTAAGAAGTTTGTGTGACAAGGGAGGTTTGGACTTGGAGTCAGAAAGCCCGGTGCGGTTAGTGGTATAAGCTAGTAGTTCTCAACCTGGGTGATTTTCCCCCCAGAGGACATGGAGTCTAGAGGCATTTGGGGTTGTCACAACTGGGGGTGAATGCTAGTGGCATCTGACGGGCAGAAGCCAAGGATGCTGCTAATGACCTACATGCACAGAGTGGCCCCCACAGCAAAGAAGTATCTGGCCTCCAGTGTCAATAGTGCCAAGGTGGAGAAAACCTGTTGTACACTTGGGCCTCAGTCTCTCCATCTGTAAAATGGAGTCAGTCTAGGCCAATGTTTTGCGAACTGAGTCAAAAACTATGGGTCATAAAATGAATATTATTGTTGTCGCCAGCATTAAAAAAAATTAAACAGAAAAGAATAGAAGACTTCCGAAATTACCAGAGCTCATGGCTCTGGTAAGGGTAGGGGTGTGGGAAATGTGTGTGTGCACACACTGGATCATGAAGTCATTGGTGTTTTTACTCCACTTTCTGGGCAAGAACTTTTAAAAAATTTATTTTCTCAGATAGTAAAGAATCTGCCTGCAAAGCAGGAGACCCAGGTTCGATCCCTGGGTCAAGAAAGATGCCCTGGAGAAGGGAATGGCAACCCACTCCAGTACTCTTGCCTGGAGAATCCCACGGACAGAGGAGTCTGGCGGGCTATAGTCCATGGGGTTGCAAATGAGTTGGACACGACCGAGCGACTAACACTTTATGTTTTTTTGAATTCCAATGCTGTGTTTATTATTGCTGTACAACAAAGTGACTCAGTTATACATGCATATACACACACACACATTCTTTTTCGTATTCTTTTCCATTATGTTTATCATAGGATATTGAATATAGTTCCCTGTGCTATACAGCAGGGCCTTGCTGTTTATTCATCCTGGGAATCCCAGACTTCCAGTCCAGCCTTCTCCCCGCTCCCCTTGCCAATCGCCAATCTGTTCTCTATGTCCTTGATTCTGTTTCGTAGGTATGTTCATCTATGTCATATTTCAGATTCCCCGTATAAGTGAGCTCATATGGTATTTGTCTGTCTCTTCCTGACTTATTTCACTTAGTATGATAATCTCTAGGCCCAGCCACGTTGAGGCAAATGGCATTGTATTCGTTTTCATGGCTGAGCAGTATTCCGTTGTGTGTGTATCACTCTTCCTTACCCATTCCTCTCTGTTGGTGGACACTCAGGTTGCTTCCATGTCTTGGTTATTATAAACAGTGCTGTTGTGAACATAGGGACGCATGTATCTTTTTGAACTACAGTTTTATCTGGATATACGCCTACGGGTGGCATCACTGGATTGTATGGAAGCTCTATTTTGAGTTTTTTGAGTAATTGCCATACTATTTTCCATAGTAGTTGCACCAGTTTACAATCCCACCAACAGTGTAGGAGGGTTCCCTTTCTAAGAGACCATTTTAAATAACACATCCCAGAGGTCATGTCACCAATAACTCGCATGGTGGCTTTGAATTCACTGCTTTACAATGTATTTGACTCGTGCTTAATTTTATCTTCATACTTTGATTGTAAGCTCCCAGAAGGAAGGAGTCAGGATTTTACATTTTCCTTATGGCAACCCACTCCAGTATTCTTGCCTGGAGAACCCCCTGGACGGAGAAGCCTGGTGGGCTACAGTCCACGGGGTCACAAAGAGTCGGACACGGACTGAGCGACTTCACTTTAAAGGAATAGACTATTAGAGGGCCTCATATACAGAAGGCACTCAATAAATATTTCTAGATGTATGGAAAGATGAGTGAGCATATGAGATTTGGGGGGAGATTTCTGTTGCCCATTTGTTAACTCTTTGGGGGGAGTTTCCCACTGAGACAAGATTACAGAGATGATGGTTATAAATAAATGCATTCACGTTTTTTGGGTGATAATTGCTACCCTGTTTAAATAATTCTTTTCTTTTTCAGGGGACTTCCAAGATGGTAGAAGAGTGGGTCTCTCTGTGTACCTCGGGGAATTTTTCGACATCCATGTGTTTGTCAACGGTACTGTGTTGCAGGGGGGCCAGCAGTAAGTCAGAGCCCAGAAAGTTCAAATTAGAAGAGGCCCTGGGAATTCCCCTTGTGCTCGCCCTCATTTTTTCAGACAAAGGAGTGGGGCCCAGAGAAAGAAAGTACATGTGCCCGGAGGAGGTGAGAAGGGTGGGTGAGAGTGGGGAATCCTGACTCCGAGACCAGGCTTTCAGCTTCTGCATGGCAGTCTGAACCCTGCAGAACAGGGTCAGGTTGATGGGTGGAGGGACTCCCAGAAAATGGCCCCTTCCTGAGCTCCTCCTGTCTCCCCAGCGTCTCCATGCCCTATGCCACCAGAGGGCTGTACCTGGACACCGAGGCTGGGTACCACAAGCTGTCCAGCGAGTCTTATGGCTTTGTGGCCAGGATCGACAGCAGCGGGAACTTCCAAATCCTGCTGTCAGACAGACACTTCAACAAGACCTGTGGGCTGTGCGGTGACTTTAACATCTTTGCCGAAGATGACTTCAGGACTCAAGAAGGTAAGATTTTTCTGGGACAGCGTTCCCCGAGGGCGTGGTTGGGTTACCCTGCTCACCAACCTACACTAGGACTCCTCCCCTGGTGCTCTACCTTCCCTGAGTCCTCACCTCAATTTATCTCATGAACTTTATCTCTTAGCATTCCGCCTCAAGGCCTAGATCTGTCCTCAAATCAGATCTTGGGGATCCTCAGACCTGACTTGGTTCAACTTTGAGTTCCCAGATGGTAGATGTTTGATAAATGCTGGATGATCTGAACAGGACCTCCTGTGCCACTGTGATGGAACTTCACACATGAAATCTATAAAAGGTGGTCCTCTGCACTGCCCCAAAGGCCAGTTTATGTGTACGTGTGCACGTGTGTGTGCGTGCATGTGTATGTTCATGAGAAATAGGAAGTATAATGTACGGACTATGTGAAAACCACTGCTAATCCTCATTTTTCTTCTGAAAATTTCTATTATATAAACATTTATGTGGGCTACCCTGGTGGCTCAGAAAAGAATTCTGGTGGTAAAGAACCTGCCAGCCAATGCAAGAGACATGGGTTTGATCCCTGGATTGGGAAGATCCCCTGCGGGAGGAAATGGCAACCCACTCCAGTATTCTCGCCTGGAAAATTCCCAAGCACAGAGGAGCCCACTGTAGTGGGCTACAATCCATGGGGTCATAAAGAGTCGGACATGATTGAGTAACTAAATAACATCAAAACCCCTGCTGCAGAGGCCTATGTTCGAATGTAAACAAAGTTGATTCAGGTGCCTACAGACCCGGAATTTTCACCCAGCAGTCCCAGGTCTCATGACCATGGCTCCATTCTCCTGAACCTTTCTCTACAGGGACCCTGACCTCAGACCCCTACGACTTTGCAAATTCCTGGGCCCTGAGCAGTGAGGAGCAGCGGTGCCCACGGGTGTCCTCTCCCAGCAGCTCCTGCAACATCTCCTCCAATCTGCAGAAGGTGGGTCACCTAGGCTGGGTGTGATCTGGGTGGTTCGGGGCTTTAGGAGTCAAGAGGCAGAATGAGGTCCCATCCCAGGTCCTCCATCCTGGGGAGGATGGGGTCCACGTTGGAGGGTCCCTCTGGCTGCTCTGTGTCCCGTGTGCCCCTTTCCTGTGGAAAACCAACTGTGGTTAGAGTTCGGCTGACCCTAATCTTGTTAATAATACTGTCCTGGGCCTGGAACTCTAGAGATGGGCCTGGTCCAATGAGTCGGTACAGCAAGTTATTATACTTTCCTGTTTTACATTCCAACGCCCCCTCAGCCCCAAATATCCCCATTGTCACCTGCTCAGTTCAGTTCAGTTCAGTTCAGTCGCTCAGTCGTGTCCAACTCTCTGCGACCCCATGAATCGAAGCCCGCCAGGCCTCCCTGTCCATCACCATCTCCCGGAGTTCACTCAGACTCACGTCCATCGAGTCAGTGATGCCATCCAGCCATCTCATCCTGGGTCTTCCCCTTCTCCTCCTGCCCCCAATCTCTCCCAGCATCAGAGTCTTTCCCAATGAGTCAACTCTTCGCATCAGGTGGCCAAAGTACTGGAGCTTCAGCTTTAGCATCATTCCTCCCAAAGAAATCCCAGGGTTGATCTCCTTCAGAATGGACTGGTTGGATCTCCTTGCAGTCCAGGGGACCTTCAAGAGTCTTCTCCAACATCACAGTTCAAACACATCAATTCTTCGGCGCTCAGCCTTCTTCACAGTCCAACTCTCACATCCATACATGACCACAGGAAAAACCATAGCCTTGACTAGACGGACCTTAGTCAGCAAAGTAATGTCTCTGCTTTTGAATATGCTATCTAGGTTGGTCATAAATTTTCTTCCGAGGAGTAAGCGTCTTTTAATTTCATGGCTGCAGTCACCATCTGCAGTGATTTTGGAGCCCCCCCAAATAAAGTCTGACACTGTTTCTACTGTTTCCCCATCTATTTCCCATGAAGTGATGGGACCAGATGTCATGATCTTCGTTTTCTGAATGTTGAGCTTTAAGCCAACTTTTTCACTCTTCCTCTTTCACTTTCATCAAGAGGCTTTTTAGCTCCCCTTCACTTTCTGCCATAAGGGTGGTGTCATCTGCATATCTGAGGTTATTGATATTTCTTCCAGCAATCTTGATTCCAGCTTGTGTTTCTTCCAGTCCAGAGTTTCTCATGATGTACTCTGCATAGAAGTTAAATAAGCAGGGTGACAATATACAGCCTTGACGTACTCCTTTTCCTCTTTGGAACCAGTCTGTTGTTCCATGTCCAGTTCTGAAATCTGTCACCTGCTACCTGTCTGAAATTCTGCTGTGGAAAACCATTTTTAAAAAATGTTTACTTCTGGGTGCTCTGCGTTGCTTTGCGGGGCGTTTCCCAGTTGCAGTGCCCGGCCTGTTCATTGTGGTGGTTCCTCTTGTTGCAGAGCATGGGCTCTAGGGCGTGCAGGCTTCAGTAGCTGCTGCTCGCAGGCTTAGCTGCTCCGGCCAGGAATCGAATCCGTGTCCCCTGCATTGCAGGTGGATTCTTATTCATTGTGCCACCAAGGAAGTCTAGAAAACCATATCTTTTTAAGGGCCCGATAAGTGGTTGTTCTAAAGCACAAATAGGGGGCAAGGCCCCAAAGTCTCACTAATAATCATCAGGGAGGGGGTTACTTTACATTTGGGTGGGGGAGAGGAGAAACTGGGGGGAAGGGAGGGGAGGGGCAGGGCCTGCTACCAGCCACCAGGTTGGATGTTGTCAGAGTTTCCTGAGGCTGGAGTGGCAGACTGTCTCAAACCTAGTGACTTACAGCTACGGATATATATTCTTACAGTACCGGAGGCCAGAGGGCTGAATTTGGTTTCAAGGTGTCTGCAGAGCTGGGTCCCTCCGGGGGCTGGGGGAGAGCCCCCCTCGTCTCTTCTAGGTCTTTGGGCACGGGGCTCCTTGGCTTGTGGCCCCATCCCTTCACTCGCTTCCTTGGTGGTCACGTGGCTTCCTTGTCCACGTGCTTCCCTCGGGGTCTCAGTTCTGGTGGTGACTCCGCCCATCCCTCCCCCAGTTCGTAGCAGCTCCTTCCCCTCAGGGTTACCCTTTATGATCCCACTTGGGGAGAAGGGGTCCAGGTGGGAGTCAGCTGCAGGATCCACCTTGCCTCCGCCTTCTGTAGGTGGAGACAAGATGGTCTCTGTGCTTCTGTGTGGGGGGTGTTGGGAGGATGACGCTTTAGGTGGGAAAGACCTCCCTTGACGGAGGACCTCCTCTTCTCAGGGGTCAGGCTGCCAGGGCTGAGGGAGGAGGGAACAGCATGGCTCCGGGGTGCGGCTGGGCTCTTGTCAACATGCAGTGCCCTGAACAGGCTGCTCTCAGAGACTGCGCCGCTGTCTGGGGAATGAGATCCTTGTAAGTCAGGTTCCCGGAAAGTGGAGGTTTGTGAGCAGGGAGTGGCTCTCAGGGTGTGAGAGAGGCAGGGCTGTGCAGGGGGAGAAGCTGAATGCTGTGTAGTTCCAATCAAGGCCTCAGCTGGCCCTTCAAGGAGTTCTGAAAGCTGGGTGGCCCCATGGGGCGAGGGGGCCCACATTGACCAGTCGATCACTGGGTGGAGGCTGCCTCTGGGCGAGGAGGCAGGACGGCTCCCCTAGACTGAGGGCGGTGCCTGCAGAAAGACTCGGCTATGAGCCCCCAGCAGCCAACGCGCTCAGCTTCCATGGGTGAGTCCTGCTCCCAAGGGTGTCTGCATTGCACCCAATGTCCCCTGTAGAGCTTGGCTACCTGACAGCGTCACCTCCCTGCCTCCCATCCAGGGAGCACGCACTATGTTCCAACCTACCATCCTGCAGGGAGAGGGTGACCTCTGCTTATCCCCGGAAGCACTGCCATGATGGGACTTGACAGGCCAAGCAAGCCCCTCCCCTGGGACTGTGTGGTTGTGCAGAGTGATGAGGAAACCAGAGCTGGGTGGAGGGTGCGATTAGGAGCTGCCCCGAGTCGTCAGCGAGCACTGCAGAGTCAGAGTCCACACCCTGCCCTGCCCCCTCCACTGCTGTTCTGGCTGTACCACCGCAGGCCACCCAAGTGATGATTCCAGACTTGTTTTCCCTCAGGAGTCTGGCTCCATGAGTCTCGCTGCCTTCAGCTCTAAAACTCTTTGTGTGTTTCTCTGGGTTGAGCTAAAGAGAGAATTGATAATAGAGCTTCCCTGGTGGCTCAGATGCCTCCAGTGCAGGAGACCTGGGTTTGATCCCTGGGTCAGGAAGATCCCCTGGAGGAGGGCATGGCAACCCACTCCAGTGTTCTTGTCTGGGAAATCCCTATGGACAGAGGAGCCTGGAGGGTACAGTCCATGAGGTCACAAAGAGGTGGACACAGCTGAAGTGACTAACACTTTCACTCAGTAAATATTCAATGGATGGATGGATGCAAATTAGGTGGGGTCATTTATCCAGGGAATGGGCCACCCCACAATCATAACTGAGGATTCTTCATTTGTAGAACAAATCTGCACATAGTGGAGAAACTCTAGCCTACTCCTATTCCAGAAGCTAAATAAAACACACCACAGTGCACACACACACACACACCCCTTACCTTAGCATAGAAAGCTTCATTATTAGTTATTGTCTTTCCACTTTCAAGGAACAGTTATCTTCTGAACCAAGGAGTGTGTCAGGCGCAGGAAAATGCTCTGGGTCATGCTCATTTCAGCTGCCTACACTGTAAACACAATCTCTAATGAATCAACAAGTCCATTCCCAACGCCTCTTTTCCTTGGGTTTCCAGTGTTTCAGTGGTGCTAGGGTTTCCCAGCTAGTCCCTAAACATCTCTGTCACCTAGAACACAGCACAGTACTGGCAGCTGACAGAGACAGGCTGAGTTCCAAACCCTGGGAGGAGAGGGTATTGTCTTGGGAAAGAGGGTAGTTTCCTCTTCTTTTCAGGAAAACTTTGAAATAGCAGACACTTGCCCTTGTAGCCCTTACAGCTTTCCTATCCCTGGACCATTTACCAGACTGATAACTCTGGGGAGGACACTTGCCTTCTCTAAGCCTCAGTTTCCACATATGTAAAAGAAACACAGGACAAGTGCCTGCTCCATGTATCCTTACGGGCCACCGTAAGGATAAAAGGATACATGTGGAGTGCTTAGCCCAGTGGGGCTCATCTGGCTGAGCTGTTATTGTTGTTATTATTACTTTTGAGTTTGCATTTGCCCCTGGGATGGCTGCACATTGAGACCAGGAGTGGGGTGCTGCTGCTGCTGCTGCTAAGTCGCTTCAGTCGTGTCCAACTCTGTGCAACCCCATAGATGGCAGCCCACCAGGCTCCCCCATCTCTGGGATTCTCCAGGCAAGAACACTGGAGTGGGTTGCCATTTCCTTCTCCAATGCATGAAAGTGAAAAGTGAAAGTGAAGTCGCTCTAGTCGTGACCGACCCCATGGACTGCAGCCTACCAAGCTCAGGCCAAACACACACAGCACTTGAAGTGTTAAGCTCAAAATTCCTTCTTTCTCTCTTCCTCTCCAGCTATAACCCCATTCTTTCTGGGAGAGTTGAGCACAGTGTGGGGTTAGAAGGAGAGTGAGGTTCAGAGGCACCTGGACACGGAGGGTGGGGAACAGGCAGAAACCAGCTTTTCTTCTGGGGCTGCTTGTAACCCAGGGGAGTTTGGGGCTGAGGGGACTCCAGGAGCCCTGAGCAGCGAGGAGCAGAGGAGAAGGGATTTTATCATCTCTTCCTTTTGTTTCCAAACTTAAACTTCCACCTATGGTTGTAGTTAGCTGTCTTCTGCCCTTTGCAGTGTTCTCTAGGCAGGGGTAGGATTGAGGTGTGTGACGGGGGATAGGAGGGGTAGGGGGTGGGGGGGTTCGTTGCCGAGTTAGGTGGGCAGCTCATGGGCACCTCTGACACCCAGGGCATGGGCTTTGTCTCACTTTAGTTTGCAAAACACAGGCATCACAGGATAAGCACAAGATAAATGCTCCCACCCCCAGGGTACAAAGGAATACTCTCATTTACACCTAAGAAGTGGGGGGTGAAGACAGGATCTCCAAACGGGGAAATCTGATACAGAGGCCCGAGTGGAGGAGGCAGCCTGGCACTCTGTCTCCTGGAGACAGAGGGGGATGGGAGGTGGGGGCAGAGAATCCACAGAGGCCCTGTTTGTCTCCCCTGGGCCTTTGGGAGCTCCAGCTGTACACACGCTACTCACTTTGTCTCCTGGGTGCGTTAAGGTTCTTACTAACCAGTGTCCTGGGAGCAGTTTAAGAAACTGGTTACTAAGTTCTCAGACCTGGGCCAAGGCCCCCGAACACTCACACCTCCCAAGGCACAAGTTCTTCCCGAACTCCAGTTTCAGGCTGTTTACCTGAGAAGAGGGGGCGGGGCTTCATCATCCAATCAGGCTGTGTTTGTCCATGAGTGGGGCGCCCTGATTGGCTGGGAAGCGCAAAGACATCTCCAGGAAGGCGATAACTGCCATCTCTGGAATTGCCTACAGTCTGTTGGGTGTCGCTTGGTCCCTGGGTTCAGTCAGAAGTCGGGGCTGGTAAATCCCTTTACAAGTGTCTGCCACTGTGGCCAAGTGTTCGGTAGGGGAGACGGTGCTGACCTAGCCTCCAGGAGCCCTCTGTCTTTCCGAGGTAGCAGCAAGGAGTCAGCTCGTTGAGAGCCAGGTCATATTACTTATACCCAGGGGAATGAATGTTTCCTTGTTATGCCAACAAAACCGGAGCCTCTCTACTGGGATGCATAATGGCTTGTTTGATTGCACACAGATTTGCCGTTCTATTTAGCTTCTCCGAGGGCAGGGCTGCTGGCATCTGGGGCTTAGGGTGCAGACCTAGTAATAAAAAGTGCCAAGCTATAGATACTCAAATAATTGGTATTCATTTGCAGGTAACTCCACTGCACAGTGAAGGTTTTAGAAAGATCCTCAGGTCACTTAAAAAAAAAATCTGACAGCCTAGGAAATGTCAGCGTAGGTTGAACCTTACACAGGGATCTTAGTTTTTATCCTGCAGTCCTGTCTGCAGTGTGAAGCCCAGGGTTCTGGGAGGCTGGGTGGGGGATGCAGCTGGTCTATGAGATGTTCTTTCTAATTAGAAAAAGACACCCTTTTCTTGAGACACTTTACAATCCTCTGCTGGGAAAGTGCTGTTTTAAGGAATTTAGGGAGTGTTAGTTGCTTAGCTCGGAGAAGGCAATGGCACCCCACTCCAGTATTCTTGCCTGGAAAATCCCATGGATGGGAGGAGCCTGGTGGGCTACAGTCCATGGGGTTGCTAAGAGTTGGACACGAATGAGTGACTTCACTTTCACTTTCATGAATGGAGAAGGAAATGGCAACCCACTCCAGTGTTTTTGCCTGGAGAATCCCAGGGACGGAGGAACCTGGTGGGCTGCCGTCTATGGGGTCGCACAGAGTTGGACACGACTGAAGCGACTTAGCAGCAGCAGCAGCAGCAGTCGCTTAGTCGTGTCCGACTTGTTGTGACCCCATGGGCTGTAGCCTGCCAGACTCATCTGTCTGTGGAATTCTCCAGGTAAGAATACCGGAATGGGTCGACATTCTTTTCTCCAGGGGATCTTCCTGACCCAGGGATCAAATCCGGGTCTCCTGCACTGCAGGCAGATTCTTTACCGTCTTGAACCACAAGGGAAGCCCCCTCAGTGGCGCTGAATACTGGGGAAGCAAGATCCCTGCAGTCTGCTTTCTCCAAATCTTACTCCTTCGCGTCCAGTGGTGCTCCCGTCAGTTACCTAACAGTCCCAGATTGCCTGTTTTCCACTGGTTCCGATTTTAGCGTTTTGTGTGTGTGTGAGTGAACACAATCCTTATTTCTTTTGTTCTGTTGCTGTTCGTGTCTGCACATCTTCTCCCCCTTGCCTCCTCCTCTGAAGAGCCCACCATTCACCTGTAAAGCCTCTTCCCCTAAGAAGTCACCTGTCTGCGCTGGAGCTAACATTTGTAAACACTCATGTTTACTTTTGAATGACCATAACAGTTCCCTGCATGAAATATTGCCCACGCCTTTTATTTGCAAAGTGCCTACCCAGCTCTTTCTCCTATTTCTGCCCGCAGCTGCTCTGGGAGGAAGCTCACAGGCCTGGAGGGAGGTGACCTGGTGGCGGAGGGACTCAGTTCCCTGGCAGAGCTGAGGGCTTATTGGCCACGTCCACTCCTGGCATCCTTGCTTCCTCTCCTGGCCTCCTGCATTCATGGCCTAGAATAGACTTTTCTTGGAGATTGGGATGAATTTTGTTACGTTTGTTTGATTGGTAGAATAGTTGTGATTCTTAAGAGAGAGCAACTGATCCCGGAGAGTCTGGTTTAGGGAAGGTCAGTATATCTCAAGAAGAGATTCTTGTAATCCAGGAACCCTGGAGGAGTTAGTTATCGGGGACCTGACCTGGCTCTGCAGACGGGCCCACCACTTGGTCCCAGCGATGAGTAGATCTGAGTTGGGTTTTGAACACAAGCCTGGAGAACCCCATGGACGGAGAAGCCTGGTAGGCTACAGTCCACAGGGTCGCAAAGAGTCGGACACGACTGAGCGACTTCATTCACTTCACTTATGCACACATATACATGCCTATTTATACACATGTATACACACACACACTCATATGCACACACAGTACACGTCCACACCTATATATACACATGCATACACACATACAGTACACAAACATATACACATACACACGAATACATATATACATACACATACGCAACACACTCAAAGACACACATATACACATACACACACATACACGATATACGCCTATAAATACACATACACACATATGCACACACATACACACAGGTGTACACACACACACACACATTCCCCTTTCTGTGGTATGAGAACTGCTGTCTCAAGTCATCCAGAGGTTAAGGAGTGAGGATTTATTTTGGAGACTTTGCCAACTTTGCCAAAATCTGCAGTTTCTAGAGCTTTGCTGTGTCCTCACGTAGTTGCACCCCTGTTCTGCAGCTCAGTCTCCCCTCTGAAGACCAGCAAAGTTCTGCCCGATACTGACCACTGAGAAAATAAGCACCCTTTCCCTTTCCGGCAAATCCCCTCACCCATCTGAGTGCAGGGAGGCAGGAGGGGCAGGGAGCCCTGGGGCTGCTGGTGGTGGTGGGACAGTGATGCTGGCCATTCTGCCTTTGGAGGTCTAGCCTCGTGGCAGAGTTCAGGGGCTGCCACTGGGTTTCAAGTTTTTCCTTAAATTGTGTGTGTGTGTTCAGTTGCTCAGTCGTGTCTGACTCTCTGCAACCCCATGAACTGTAGCCCGCCAGGCTCTTCTGTCCATGAAATTTCCCAGGCAAGAATATTGGAGTGGGTTGTCATTTCCTCCTCCAGGGGATCTTCCCCACCCAGGGGTTGAACCTGAGTCTCCCTTGCCTTCTGCATTGCAGATAGATTCTTTACCTGAGCCACACCAGGGAAGCTACCCTTAAATTAAGCAGATGCAAATGCATCCCTGCTGCTGCTGCTAAGCCGCTTCAGTCGTGTCTGACTCTGTGCGACCCCATAGACGGCAGCCCACCAGGCTCCCCCGTCCCTGGGATTCTCCAGGCAAGAATACTGGAGTGGGTTGCCATTTCCTTCTCCAATGCATAAAAATGAAAAGTGAAAGTGAAGTTGCTCAGTCGTGTCTGACTCTTAGTGGCCCCATGGACTGCAGCCTACTGGTAGGCTGGCTCCTCTGTCCATGGGATTTTCC
This sequence comes from Oryx dammah, assembly GCF_014754425.2. NCBI lineage: Eukaryota > Metazoa > Chordata > Mammalia > Artiodactyla > Bovidae > Oryx > Oryx dammah. The sequence goes on along the minus strand of NW_024070213.1, from coordinate 15,709,136 downwards.
AGGCGAGAGTATTGGAGTGGGGCGCCATTGCCATTGCTGCATCCCTAACCCGGCACATTTCCCCCATATGCCAAGATCTGGCTCAAAAGATCCCATGAAACTGGCTGATAGATTTCCACTAAACGGATGCTTTAGTTTAGTGGAAAACTAAAGCTTAGTTTACACATAGGCGCACACACACACACACACACACACACACAGTTTACACCTATATGTACACATATGCACTTAGATACATGCACATACAAAGACACACACACATATGCACACACACATGTATATACACATAGACACACACACACACACATTCCTGAGACTTTCCCCAAGTGGCTTTCTTTCCCTTCCTCCTCTCCTGGCAAGGATAAGAAGCTGCAGGGGCCTGATGGCACGTATTTACTGAGATGTTTTTTATTGAGGTTGTATTTGCAATCTCACTCAGGGACAAGACACAGAGGAGACAGTGAACAGCCATGAAAGAGGACCATGTGAATGCCCTCCCGAGTTAGTTAAGGGGCATGTTGTGCAACAGTTCGTATCCCAGAGCTGATGACCTTTTCTGACTCGGAGCAGGGTGGGTGGAGCTGTTCCAGATCCAGAGCTTGGACAGACCCCAAACTGGGAACCCGGGGATGATGCCAGGCCTTTGTCCTCCCAGCTAGCTGGTTCTGCCCTGACCCCTGCTCAGATGCTGCCCAGGAGCACAGAGCGGGAGATAGGTCCTTTGGAGGGTTCTGTAGCCATCTCCCTTGGCACTGGGGACTTCAGGGACATATCCAGTTATCTTACTTCTCATGAAGGCTGTACTCTGACTATCTCAGAGAGAGGAATCTCCAGCTTCACAGAAAACATCCGTTCAGTGGAAATCTATCAGCCAGTTTCATGGGGTCTTTTGAGCCAGATCTTGGAATGTGGGAGGGAATCCCAAGCCAGGCAGAAGTTATAAATAGAATCAGCAACCCTCCCCCACTTAGCCTGGCAGGCTGAACAATAAGAAACTGGGCCCTTCCTTGGGGGTGAATTCCTGAACCCACTGCTTTGGACCACTTCAGGTCTAGGCGCCTCCAGACCTCCCCAGGGGACAGCCACTGAACACCCACTTCAGGGCTGGGCTGAACAATCCTGCACTTTATCTGTTAGTTTCCCCTTTGTTCACTCCAGACCTAGGAATGCCCCCCACCCCTGCTCCTTTGTCAACAGTTCCAGAACCAATACAAGAGCTAAGCTCCAGATCTCTCACTCCTGTTTTTTATCTCCTCGATCCCCACTGCCCCCACCCCATCTGCCCTTGGGGAGATGAACTTTTCTCTCCTTCTCCCTCCAACTGGCTTAGCATCTCCAGGGAGGAGGCCTGGTGCTTTTTAATGAACTGAAAATGTGATTAAGTTGTTCTCCAATTGGGTCTGCACACCCACCCAGGCAGGGTGAGGTCATGGCTTGATGGACCGGGGCTGGCGCGCTCTCGCCAGCCTCTGGCACCACAGACGAGAGATGCAGGAAGGGAGAAGTAGCTAATGCTGGGCATCGGAGCCAGGGAGATGCTGGAGGTGAATTAGCTGACCCTCTTTGGTCTCCCTGCCAGAATAGTTTAGCAGTGAGCTGAGGAGAAGCCATCTTCGAGCTGTTCGGCTAGTACTGACAGCAGGCAAGGAGAATAGTTACAAGCAGTTGATTGCACTCCCTGTGTTATGTCTTTCAGTTCTATTTTGCAGGAAAGTTGAAGGCAGGCATTGCTATCTCAGTTAAGACTAGGTCCTGCTATGCCAGGATAGCTAAAGTAGAAACAGCTTTCAAGGTAGAGCAGTGCCTGTCTCTCTCACTGAGAAGGAGTTCAGAGTGGGATGTCCAGTACTGATGCCATGGTGTTGGGTGAAGGGTCCTTCGGTCTCGTTTCCCTGTTGTCCTCGGCCTCATGGCCCCAAATGGCAGCTTGAGCACCAGACATCATGACCACATCCCAGTCATAGAAAGAGAAGGGTTGAAAGAAGCCCCTCTTCCTTTGGAGGGTGCTTCTTGGGAGTCACGCACGACCCTCCTGCTTATGTTGGGGTTAGCGAGGGGAGCAAAGCTGAGTCTTATGACCACTCCCAGCTGCAAGGGAGGCTGAAAAGTCAAATCTTTGTTCTCAGTGGCTCTGTGCCCAGCAGTTTTCTAAGAAAGAAGGGAGAAATAGATCCAGACAACTTTCCATCTCTTCCACAATCTCCCTCTTTTAAGGGTGAGGAAATAAAGGTACCTGAAGAGGGGTGATGGTCTTCCTGAAGTCACACATTTTGTGAGCGATGGGGTCGGTCTTTCTAAAACCGGTGCTATATCCACTTGGCTACACTGTTTTCTAATCTGACTGATAAGAAGCAAGGCGGGGAGGGGGGCATTGGGGTCGTGGAAAACCAGGTGAACTGTGGCTAAGTGGCAGGTGCCTGGCCTGTGGGGTGAAATCAGAGTTTGAGTTCAGCTCAGTGACTCCTTCAACAGTATAGCTGTTGGCAAACTAAATTGGCTGAGGACTGCTTTACACTCTTAAAAATAATTGAGGATCTCAAAGATTCTGCTTTTTAAAAATAATATTTATTTTTTATTTAGATGCGCTGGGTTTTAGCTGCTGAACGTGGGATCTTCGATCTTCATTTCAGCGTGTGCAGCCTTTAGTTGCAAAATTTAAACTCTTAGTTGTGGCATATGGGATCTAGTTCCATAACCAGGGATTGAACCCAGGTCCCCTGCATTGGGAGCACAGAGTCTTAGCTACTGAACCACTAAGGAAGTCCCAGAGTGTGTGTTTATATGGCTTATGCCTGTCAACATTTACCCTGCTGCTACTGCTACTGCTGCTGCTAAGTCGATTCAGTCGTGTCCGACTCTGTGCGACCCCATAGATGGCAGCCCACCAGGATCCCTTGTCCCTGGGATTCTCCAGGCAAGAACACTGGAGTCGGGGAGTGGGTTGCCATTTTCTTCTCCAATGCATGAAAGTGAAAAGTAAAAGTGGAGTCACTCAGTCGTGTCCGACTCTTTGCGACCCCATGGACTGCAGCCTTCCAGGCTCCTCTGTCCATGGAATTTTCCAGGCAAGAGTACTGGAGCGGGTTGCCATTGCCTTCTCCGAATATTTACCCTATTAGATATCAAAAAGAAAAATCATAAACATATACATTTATTTAAAACTAAGACATGATATTTAACATGAATGTGTGTTTGCTCAGTTGCTAAGTCATGTCTGACTCTTTGCGACCCCATGGTCTGTAGCCTGCCAGGCTCCTCCATCCATGGGATTTCCCAGGCGAGGATACTGGAGTGGCTTGCCATTTCCTTCTCCAATTTAACACAAATACCATCTTTTTAATAAAAATGAGTATAAATTCCAAACCAAAAAAAACAAAAAACAAAAAACTTGAGAGGAGGATGGTGTTGTCTCACAGTTCTACAAACCTCCTCACTGTCTGGCTTGAGAGAAAGCAGCTGGTTCTCACGTTTGTGTCTGCAGCCAGCCTGTTGTGAGTCCACACATCATGTAGTCTCTGGAAAATTCCACTGTGCTTTTGCAAAAGAATGAGAGCATAAAGGTCAGATGACATCTTAGTGTTATTATGAAACTAGTTTTGATCTTGAGGATTCCTGCAAGGACCTTGGGAATTTGTTGGGGGTCCCTGGACCACACTTTGAGAACTGCTGACCTATTGAATTCTTTATTCTCTCCTGCCTTAGTTTCTAAATCAGAAAGGCTGTATTTAGCCTCTGAGGTTTGGGTTCTTTAAGAAAAATTTTAACTTTATTTAAAAAATATTTTCTCATTTTTATTTGGCTGTGCTGGATCTCAGTTGCGGCATGCAGGATCTAGTTCCCTGACCAGGGGTTGAACTCGGGCCCCTGCACTGGGAGCGTGGAGTCTTAGCCTCTGGACCACCAGGGAAGTCCTGAGGTTTGTGTTCTTTGAAGGGGTCTTCAGGCCTCTGTGTGGGAGTGGGTGACCTGCTGGTCTCTGAAACAGCTTTATTCATTGGGTTACAGAGAACACAGACCACCACAGAGGGGAGAGGGGTGTGGTCTGTCTGTCCTTAAAGCAGGGAAAGGGTGGAGACTCTGCAGGGCCATCAGCTGGGGGCTCTATAGGTCAGTGGCCTTGGGTGAGTGATGAGCAGTCAGAGGAAGCTGCCTACTCCTTGCGTCCCCCTGGCCCACCCAACACTGCCGGGCATGACTGTGTCCACTCCCTCGGACGAGGAGACATATGGAGACACACCAATGTCACGGATGGCTTGGGTTCCATGAGGACATGTGGCAACAGGCTTGGGAACCCAGGCCTGCTCACCAATTCCTACGGTGGATGGAATGCCCAGAGAAAGACACCTCCTAGTGCTTTACTCGGGGAGTAACAAAGAGAGGGTCTGGAGGACCAGCTTGGGAGAAAACAGAAGCTGATTCAAGGAGAGTCCACAAGGTTGGGACCATGACAAGGATCAGAATTAGCTGCTAGGAGAAGCCCAGGCACTGACCTATCAGAGCAGTGTCCCAGGGGCAGCTGTGCCTTTCCTGGGGCGTCTGTTAGCAACGCAGGGTTTGGCTCGACTGTAATTACTCTGTCTCCTGCTGCCTGAATTTGGCCGTCGGCCTTGTCTGGTGTGGCCTGAAACCTAAGTAAGTCCTGTGTATTGTCCAGAGCCTGGTTCAGACCGTACCTTCTTCCCTGGTGTCTCGGAGGCAGCTTCCTTCTTGCTGTGATTGGCCACACCCTTGGGGAGACACATTTATATTGAGACCAGGTCTTCAGGCCGTTATATAAACCTTCCCCATGGAAATACCTGGTGCAGGTCTATTGAAAACTCCCTGAGAACTGGAGGGTATGACTCTCTCATTGCCATTGTTGTGACTGTTGATCTAGCGCTTTCGTACAGCCTGCTGTGCATGTCTTGGGCTTCCCTGGTGGCCCAGATGATAAAGAATCGGTCTGTAGTGTGGGAGACCTGGCTTCGATCCCTGGGTCAGGAAGATCCCCTGGAGGAAGGAATGGCTACCCACTCCAGTATTCTTGCCTGGAGAATCCCATGGACGGTGGAGTCTGGTGGGCTACAGTCCATGGGGTCGCCAAGAGTCAGACACGACTGATCAACTAACACTTTCACTTTCATGCGTGACTTGGGAATACAGCTCCTGTCTTTGAAAAGCCTGCAGGGAAATGGGCAAATGGCCCCGGAAATGGAGACCAGAGCAGATGCACCCAGGGGCCTATGGGAGCATCTAACTAGCTTTCTATTGTGGGTCTTGCCTGGCACAGTGCCTGGACATAGTAGATGTGCAAGAAATTGAACAAGACATTAGGGTGTGTTCAGGAAACTATCAGTAATGCAGGACGTGGGGAGGGGGAGGGGTGAGCGAGAGAAGGAGGCTGGGCTCAGGCCATGGAAGGTCAGGCCTCCCTGCCTCCCTCATATGCTGGGACTCAGCCTTCCAAATGGGGATGGGACTTAGACTTGCCTTTTCTATTGACCACACAGCTAAATGCTTGCTGAGTGACCATATGATCACCTCCTGCTGGTCCCTGTCTCTCCATGGCTCTCAGAGGACACAGTAGCTCCATCTTGGACTTGTGTCCATGGAGGTATCCTGCCTGGGGCCTGGCCTGGCAGGGGTGCTCAGCTACCCAGGAACTTGTGTCCTCCTGACCCACCCAACACTGCCAGTCATGACTATGTCCAGCTCCCGTGGACAAGGAGACAGGCAAAGCACACCTACATCACAGATAACTTGAGTTCCATGAGGGCATGAAAACCCAGGCCTGCTCACCAGACCCTACCCCGGGACGAATCAGGCTGTGTGCCCTGGGACGAATCAGGATGCGGGAGATGGATCAGGGGATCCTGGAAGGAACAGAAGGCAGGCCAGCTGTGCCACTGTGCTACCGTTGTGGGGTAAGGCCAGCTGGGCTTTAAAGGCTGGCAGACATCTGGAAATCCTCCCTGACCTTCACACTGTGGTCACTCTCATGACCAAGCTCAGGCCAGGGCTGACCAGAGGACAGCTTTTCCCTTTTCTCTGAGAAATAAAGCCTAGGCAGGTTTTAGATGCAGATGGTCGAGGCCTCAGGAACTGTTCTAAGGGAGGTGGCCATGTCTGCAGAAATCCATTCCCTCCTGCAGGCAAGTGATCAGAACCCACCCTTCTTGCTAAGGCTTTCTGAAAACCATTTACTACCTCTAGGGACCTCCCAGGAAATGTGCTGGAGTACTGTTCCCACTTTTCCATCGAACAGGGATGAAGGTGGGCCAGCTGGAGTCGAGCCACGCTGGACCCTGCTCCCCCACCCTGGGCTCTGAAAGGGGGAGGGGACGCCTGGACTCCTGGGTTTCTCCCTTCCTCTGACTGGTTCTGTGTCCACCAAGGGGCCTGGTCCCTGTGCCTGGGAGCTGGTTATATGGTGCCGGGACTGCTTGAAGCCACTGTTCTACAGCCCAGACAATGGGAGCCACCACTAGAAAAGCCCAAGGAGTTGCCTTTGGTTTTTTTTTTTTTCCCCTCTGGTTCCAAATTGTGTGTGTGGCAAGAGGTAGGCGAGTGCCCAAGCTCCTGCCCCTACCCCAAGAGTGCCCTCAACTGCCCTGTAAGAGACCAGTAATCTCCTCCACATTTTTTTTTTCATGTGAACCTTTTTTAAAAGAGCTTCTCTGGCGGCTCAAACAGTAAAGGACCCACTTGCAATGAGGGAGACCTGGGTTTGATCCCTTGGTGGGGAAGATCGCCTGGAGGAGGGCGTGGCAACCCACTCCAGTGTTCTTGCCTGGAGTATCCCCGTGGACAGAGGAGCCTGACGGGCTACAGTCCTCGGGGTCGCAGAGAGTTAGACACGACTGAGCGACTAAAGCATAGCACATTTTTTAAAAAATGTCTTTATTGAACTTGTCACAATATTGACATTAAAAGACGCTTACTCCTTGGAAGGAAAGTTATGACCAACCTAGATAGCATATTAAAAAGCAGAGACTTTACTTTGTCAACAAAGGTCCGTCTAGTCAAGGCTATGGTTTTTCTGGTGGTCATGTATGGATGTGAAAGTTGGACTGTGAAGAAAGCTGAGCAATGAAGAATTGATGCTTTTGAACTGTGGTGTTGGAGAATACACTTGAGAGTCCCTTGGACTGCAAGGAGATCCAACCAGTCCATTCTGAAGGAGATCGGTCCAGGTGTTCATTGGAAGGACTGATGTTGAAGCTGAAACTCCAATACTTTGGCCACCTGATGCGAAGAGCTGACTCATTTGAAAAGACCCTGATGCTGGGAAAGATTGAGGGGAGGAGGAGAAGGGGACAACAGAGGACGAGATGGTAGGATGGCATCACTAACTCAGTGGACATGGGTTTGGGTGGACTCTGGGAGTTGGTGATGGACAGGGAAGCCTGGCGTGCTGTGGTTCATGGGGTTGCTCAGACATGACTGAGCGACTGAACTGAACTGACTGCTTGTTCTGTGTTTTGGCTATGAGGCTTAGCTGAACTTAGTTCCCCAACCAGGGATGGAACCTGCACCCCCTGCCTTGGAAGGTGAAGCCTTAACCCCTGGCCCACCAGGGAAGATCCTGAGTGGCATTTCTGATGGGCCAGGCAGTGGGACAGGATGGAAAGAGTCAGACACAAGCCTCAGCCTCCTTGCCGGAGTCTCAGGTGCCAGTGATGATGGAGATTCTTAGACTTGTCTACTAGAAAGAAAAGTGGGGTCCTCCCCCAGCCACCCCCACTGGAAAGACCTTGTTCTGGAGGACTGTGACTGCCCCAAAGAAAAGATCAATAACAGCAGCCTTCTGTTGACCAGGGAACCCCCAAGATACTAGTGAATTGATAGTGTTGCCCTGGCAACCATTCACCCCTGTACAACCCAGGCAGATGGAGATGGGAAAAGGGACAAAGATATCCTTCTGTCCTGCTGGCGACCTGTTCACTATTCTGAAGAGATGCCTGATGACAGTAAGGACAGTGGAAGGGCTCTCTCTGGTGGCCAGGATATCAATGTCAGTGACAATGATGATGGTGAAACGGGGTCACCATTTTTTAGGCTAAGCCTCCGGCGTGCATTATTCCATCCAGTCTTCACTTTTGTCCTTTCAGATTGTTGTTCAGTCGCTAAGTCACAGCCAACTCTTTGTGACCCCATGGACGTCACATCAGACTCCCCTGTCCTCCACTATCTCCCGGAGTTTGTCCATTGAGTTGGCAATGCCATGCAACCATCTCATCCTCTGTCGTCCCCTTCTCCTCATGCCCTCAATCTTTCCCAGCATCAGGGTCTTTTCTAATGAGTCAGCTCTTATGAGTTATCAGGTGGCCAAAGTATTAGAGCTTCAGCTTTAGCATCAGTCCTTCCAATGAATATTCAGGATTGATTTCCTTTAGGATTGACCAGTTTGATCTCCTTGCTGTCCAAGGGACTCTCAAGAGTCTTCTTCAACACCCCAATTCGAAAGCGTCAGTTCCTCAGTGCTCAGCCTTTTGTATGGTCCAACTCTCACATCCGTGCATGACCACTGGGAAACCATAGCTCTGACTTCTGTCTTTTCAGGGTCCAAGTCATAGTGTGGCACAGTCATAGTCTGCCATAGTCTTTTCAAATAGGCGCTGTTACCATTGCAGCCACAGAGGGGGTGGGGTTAGGTAAGCAGCTAGGGTCACACAGCCAGCACAGGGAAGAGGCAGAAGCTGGGCCCGGGGCTGTGATGTCATACCAGAGCCAGGGCGGGACTCTTGCTGGTGGTGTCTTCAGAAACCTCAGCTTCCCCTGAAGTGCTCAGGTGGTAAAGGACAGGCACATGTCATCACCTCAGCAACACAGGCCCAAGGTGGCCATCTTTGTTCATCAGTCACTTGCTCCACGTGTCCACCTGTGAGGCAGTGTCTGCAGCTGGAGTCTCGTTTTACTCCAGGACGCCCTTTTCCATGGAAGAATGAGCTTTGTCTCCATCCCCACCGCCATACTGGGGCAAAGCTGGACTTAAGCCTCTGCTTTTACTCTGCCATGTGAGGGTGCAGGGGAGAGCTCAGGAGGGTAGGGTCATGGAGGGAGGGAGGCTGTTCTCAGCCACAGCTCTCAGTTTGCAGAGCTGCTAATCATCCTTGCACAAGCCTGCTTGCTGCAGCTTTGCAATTTAGCAGTCCACGTGACTGCTGCTTTTCTCAGGTGCAGAGGGAACCAGTTACGCCCAACTGCTTGGGCCAGCTGGCCTTGGAGCTCCCTGGGTCCTCCCAGGGGCCTGTGGCGATCAGGGCCCTGGTTCTGATGGCAAACTGTGCAAGTCAGGCAAGGGAAGGGCACTGTGGACAGGACACACATTTCCCCGGGACCACCACATGACCCTGGGGCTTCCCCTAGGTGGGAAGAAGCACTGGGTCAGATTTCTATTCCTCTAGAGACCACGGGGCTAGCTCCTTGATCAGAACCAGCCTTGTCCTGATTGACCTTGTACACTTAGAGCAGATTGGAATTCTCTCTCCTGAAAACTGGTCACTTGTTTGCTTTTTTTCACCATCCCCTTTATGAATGCGGATTTGCTCTGATTGACCCTCCAGGACTCCTCTCGCTCTTCTTGTACTTCCTTCATTTTAGCTGAAGTCCTTCCATCAACAGCTGGCTTCCCTTCACTCTGAGAACATGCCTGTACAGGAAGGATATTGTGTACCCTGTAGGCATCAGCTGTAGCAACAATACTGCCTCATGTCAAATTAAAGACAAAGTGTGACATTGATTTTAAGATGTGCTCTGATTTCAGAAACGTTAAATTGTGAAAAACAAAAACACGAGTTTAAAAATTACCAACGCTTTTTTTTTTTCATGATTTAACATCTCTGATATGGCACTAGTGGTAAAGAACCTGCTTGCCAACGCAGGTGGACCTGAGACGTGGGTTCGATCCCTGGGTTGGGAAGATCCCCTGGAGGAGGAAATGGCAACCCACTCTAGTATTCTTCCCTGGAGAATCCCAGGGACAGTGGAGCCTGGCGGGCTGTAGTCCATAGGGTCGCACAGAGTCAGACACGACCGAAGAGACTTGGCATGCATGTTACTGAGAAAAATTACCAAAATGCAGAATGTGAAGATGCTCACAAATACGACTTACGGGGAGGGGTGTTTATACTAACGTGTCCAGGAGTCATTAGTGAGAACAGTTCCAAACCTGCTTGTGTCACGGGGTTTAGGTTGTCAACAGTGATAAAGCCTAGGAATATCCCTAAACTGGCAGCACCCCTGGGACACTCTGTAGAGTCCAGGCATGTTTTTGCTGATGGGAACCGGTCCAGTCTGGTCCATCCCAGGAACCATCTTGGAAATGTTTGCTCAGCTTCATCCCTGACACATGGAGTTTAAGTCTCTGGGGATGAAGCCTGGAGGGTCTGCTTTGTAAACCTCATCTCTGATGGAGGAACCAAGCTCAGGGAGGGGAGGTGACCAGGTGGGTGCGGATCAGATGCCTGGCCTTCCTCACTGGGACCCTCACAGCCTCCGGTGGATTTCCATAAGAACTTCAAAGTTCTGCTCCTTTCACTCACAGAACCTCTTTACCCTTGCCCTTCAGAGGACACTGTCTGCCCCTGCGGTCCAGGCCCCTGGCACCTGCATTTCCAGGGCTCAGTTCACAAGGCTGCCCTGGCCTGGGGGCGCCCCACCAAACAGGGGTCCGACAGAGTTCCACGAACTGCTGGACTGTTTCGTCTGACAGACGTGGACAAGCACCTCCTGGGTGTGAGAGAGCGGTCTTGGATTTCCGGGCGTGGCAGGTCTCCAAGCCCCGAGGTCAGGGGACACCCGGCCGTGTGGGTGGCAGCCTTCCTAGGTGGCCTCTCCTTCCCGCAGGGCCTGTGGGAGCAGTGCCAGCTTCTGAAGACGGCCTCCGTGTTCGCCCGCTGCCACGCCCTGGTGGACCCCGAGCCTTTCGTGGCCCTGTGTGAGCGGATGCTGTGCGCATGCCCCCAGGGGCTGCGCTGCCCTTGCCCTGTGCTCCTGGAGTACACCCGCGCCTGCGCCCAGCAAGGGATGCTGCTGTACGGCTGGGCGGACCACAGCCCCTGCAGTGAGTCTGCGCGGGATCCCACCTCCCGCCGGGGTGGGCGGGGCCTGTCCTGGGTGTCCCACCCCAAGTAGCCGATGCTGACCGAGGCCCCGGTTCCCGCGCGGCTCCTGCCCCCGTCCCCTGCTCACAGAGCGAGTCCCCTCCCTAACGGCTTCAAGGAGGTTTGAAAAGTCCCCCTGGCCAAGTCCCCACATCGCTTCTCCTGCCTCTGTTGTCAGGCCCGGCCTCCCCGCTTCCTCCGCTTCCTCGTGGACTCAAAAGCTGTTCCCCAGCTCTGCTGGGGGTCTCATCCGTTCAAGTCTGAAACTGACCAGGAGCAGGGCGGGGATCTCGGCATCCTGGCAGGCTTTTCTCAAGTCCCTGACTGTCATTGCCTCCCTTCTCTCCTCTGGCTGGTACTCTCCATCCCTCCCCCGAACCCAGTTGTCTAATCTCACTGGGTCTCTAGTCATCGTGATAGTCACGACTCCCAATTATCGTGAAGAACTAGGAGCAGCTGCAGTCACTTGCAGGCAACCTCCTCCTCCTTCCCCTGCCCTGCCCCCCGCAGGCTTCCCGTAGATCACACTGGCTGATGGTGCAGGGCAGGCAGCCCGAATGTTTACACCACACACACGCACAGTGATGAGCTCCGAGGGCTGTCCTGCTACTCAGTGGACATAGTTAGGAATGACCATCCCCTAGCCTGGAAGATGCTGTGTGCCCATTTCTGGGTGGGGTGTCTGATTGAACCCAATCTCTTTCTTTTTTCAAAAAATCTTTTTGATGTGGACCATTTTTAAAGTCTTTATTGAATTTGTTACAATATTCCTTCTGTTTTATTTTATTTTATTTTGGCCATGTGAGACCTTAGCTCCCTGACCAGGGATCAGACCTACGCCCCCTGCATTGGAGGGTGAAGCCCTAATCACTGGACACCAGGGAAATCCCGAGCCCAAGTTCTTGAGGAAGAGGAGCCCTCAGAAGAGGGATGGGATGGAAGACCTCATTTCTGGCTTGTGTGGCCTTGGGGGCCTTGCATTTTCAGCCTGGAGGCATTTGGCATCCCCCAGAGAGGGGTTTAGGAGAAAAGGACAGAGCAGAGAAGCAAGCGAGTGGCCAGTTGTTCGTGGGGATCAGGAGTCTGAGGGGGAGCGTGGTGGTGCCAGGTGCCCCTGCTGAGTCTTAACCAGGCCCCACAAGGTGGAAGATGCCCCTTCAGGGCAGGAGTGGTCAGCGGATCGCCTGGGAGGTGACACTGACCCCTGGGGTGCCACTGAAGTGGAGATGGCCTGTGGGGCACTGAAGACAGAGGGGCCAGACAAAGGGGCCTCAAGGGCTCTGAGCACCTCTTGGCCTGTGAGATGCTGCCTGGAGGGGACTGGCTCCAGGGAGACTCCCGGGTTTTCCATTTCAGGACCGGACTGCCCCGCGGGCATGGAGTACAAGGAGTGTGTGTCCCCATGCCACAGGACCTGCCGGAGCCTGAGTATCACCGAAGTGTGTCGGGAGCAGTGTGTGGATGGCTGCAGCTGCCCTGGTAACAGACGTCCCACTTTATTTACAAACCTGAGACCTCGCCAGTGCCCTTGGCTCGGAGAAGCCAGATGAAGGCTGCTTGTGTTTATTCCCCATCGCTGAATTCAGAGGCCCTTTATTTACTTTTTTAAAAGTCTTTGTACAGAGTGGCCAGAATTAAGTTGGCATTTATTTTTGGTTTATGTTTTCCTGTTGTACCAGATCCACGAAAGCGCATGTATGTCTGGGGGGTAGGGTGATCTGGGCTCCAACAGTGACTTTGTTTGGCGGATAGGATGGCTCATGGCTCTATCTGAGCTGCAGTGTTTCCTCGGTTAAGAGTCAGGGCATGGTCTGGGAGAAGGACAGTCTAAACTCTCTCCTGGGTTGGCCATGTGAGCTCAGCTGGAAAAGAGTCTCTTCCAGGAGAGACCTCGTGAGCTTTGGTGAAAAGTCCTGGTTAATTACTGAGAGTGAGTCCTGTGTGTTTCCACTCGTGACTTGCCTACTGGAAGACTTTAAATGAAACGTTTGCCTCCATGTCTTTGAGACGAACATGGAGACAAACAGTCTTCTCCCACCTCTGTGCAAGATAGACAGAAAAGAAATTCTTTGAGCTTTCTGGGAGAAGCCTTCAGCCTAGACTCATGGCTTCCTTTCTGGAAGGCCTTGAACAAAATTCTTTCCCCCATTGCTTCATCACTAGAGTGGAAATAAATAGCCCCCCACCCCACCCCCTCACTTTGCAAACTGAAAGGTCAGCATCATAGAATGAGTCCTTTGAGCTTTCTGCAAGAAGCCCTGAGCAGATGACCCCCCCGGGGCTTCTGTGGCTGCGAGATGAGTCATGATGGTGACAAGGCTGAGTCTTTGTCTTGATGCCCTTGACCCAGAGGGACAGCTCCTGGATGAAGGCCGCTGTGTGGAAAGTGCCGAGTGTCCCTGTGTGCATGCTGGAAAGCCATACCCTCCAGGCGCCTCCCTCTCGCGAGACTGCAACACCTGGTAAGTGGGGCTGAACAGTGCAGGTTTGGGGAGCTGCCAGGGGCTGGGGAGGGGCCGGTGGGCCAGCAGGGGGGTTCAGGGTACCAGCAGGCCTGGGCTGGGGGTGGTTTGGGAAAGGCCATGAAGGTTCACGATGGGGAGCAAGGGTTCTATACAGATCTGCCTGGAGGAGGGGGGATGGAGGTAAGGCCGCTTCACGGGCAAATAGCGTGTCTAGCCACACCCCCAGCCATGCTTTAGTAAGCGACTCTTTCTTCCTGTTGCCTTTGCTTCTCTCAAGCCATTTCTTCCAGAAGCCGCTCTGGGTGTCCCCCACCTCACACAGGGGAGGGGAACACCTCAAGACCTTGTCCCTGGCTGCCTTTCCCTCCTGGGCTGTCTTCCAGGGGTCTCCAGGGCTGCCCAGCACCGGTCAGGGCGTTACCCCGTCAGGGTCCACGCTTTCTGTCTTCCACCAGCGATATGTGTGTGCGTGTGTGTGCATTTCGTATATGTGTGTTTATATGTGTACATGTGTATATGGTGTGTATATATGTGTGTATGGGTGTGCACATGTGTTTGTGTGTGTCTGTGCATGTATGTGTTTGTATATGTGCGTGTGCGTGTATGCGTGTGTGTGTGTGTGTGTTGAGAGGGTAGAGATTCAACTGCTTTGTGCCTGGGTGGACTCACTTGCTCTCCCTTTTCTATCTGTCTGTCAGGGTTTGCTCCCTTGCCTCGGTGTTGTCTCCATGATTCCTCTGCGGCTGAAGCCCCACTAGGTGCACCGTCACCTCCTGAAGCCCCTCTCTGATTTGGGTGGCTTTCTGGTCCCATACCCCTCCTTGGGGGCTGTGGGGTGGCGGTGTCCTCTCCAAATCCATTCATGGATGCCTGCCTCTGCAGACCCACCCATAACCCGTGCTTCTCTCTCCACCAGCATCTGCCGAAACAGCCAGTGGGTCTGCAGCAATGAGGACTGTCCAGGTAGGGAGCTTCCCCCCACACCACTGCCCTCCTCTTGGTGGAGAGGTGCAGCCTCCCTTACCAGACGGGGAGGGCCATGTAACCAGGCAGCTTCTCCTCACCTGGACATGCAGGCTGGATGCAGCCCCTGTTCACAGCTGCAGCACCAGCTGTGCTAAACTGTTCCTTTCCGGCCAGCCAAGGGAGCCCCCCAGCAGTGAAACCAGAGACTGCAGCTGGGCAAATCTTTCACCCTATTTCCTGTCACCTGTTTGCTCAGAGGATTACAGTTGCGTGAGCTGTGAAACCTGCAAGGTCATGGATGACTAAACAAAGATGACGCAGATTCCTTGGAAAATTAAGAGGAAGGAGGGCTTGATAATTCTTTAAAGTTGACGTGAGAAATTTCTGGAATTTTCCAGAATGCCTTAGCCAAAGACCTTGGCAGGAGAAGGCAATGGCACCCCACTCCAGTGCTCTTGCCTGGAAAATCCCATGGATGGAGAGCCTGGTAGGCTGCAGTCCATGGGGTCACTAAGAGTCAGACACGACTGAGCGACTTCACTTTCACTTTGAGGTGAGAAATTTCTGGAATTTTCCAGAATGCCTTAGCCAAAGACCTTGGCAGGACCCAAGGGCTTCCCAGGTTTCTTAGTAAAAGAATCTTGAGGCAGGTAAAGAATCTGCCTGCAATGCAGGAGCCACAGGAGAACTGGGTTTGATCCCTGGGTTGGGAAGATCCCTTGGAGGAGGAAATGGCAACCCACTCCAGTATTCATGCCTGGAGAATCCTATGGAGGGAGGAGCCTGGTGGGCTACAGTCCATGGGGTTGCAAAGAGTCGGACATGTTTGAGTGCCTGAGCACAGCACCACATGAGCTAGAAAAACCAGGCCACCCAGTGATTTCTCCTACCCTGTCTCCACCCTGGAAAATCCATTTAGGAAAAGTTTCAATACAATCTCTGCCTTTTACTGTCTCCTCTGTTTAGCCCCAACTCCATCTACAGCAAATTTTGTCTGCTCAGATCTCCCTCTGCCTCCTCCCCTCCAGCTGCCCCCCGCCATGACCCTGGCTCTTCTCCTGATGCGTCTCCCTTTTCGGTCAGTTACATGACATTTTCTATTCCTTATAAGACAGGTGGAGAAGGAGATGGCACCCCACTCCAGTACTCTTGCCTGGAAAATCCCATGGACGGAGGAGCCTGGTGGGCTGCAGTCCATGGGGTCGCTAAGAGTCGGACATGACTGAGCGATTTCACTTTCACTCTTCACTTTCATGCATTGGAGAAGAAAATGGCAACCCACTCCAGTGTGCTTGCCTGGAGAATCCCAGGGACGGGGGAGCCTGGTGAGCTGCCGTCTATGGGGTCACACACAGTCGGACACGACTGAAGCGACTTAGCATGAGGCAGGTGCAATTTATTCTCATTTTACAAAAGAGGAAACAGGTTCAGAGAGGTCAGGTAACTCACCCAGAGTCACACAGCTGCTATAAGATAGAGACAAACTCACAATTCACAGACTCAAACTCACAACTGCCTGACCTCTATTTCGTACTTGCCATGTGGGTTGACTTCCTCAGTGGCTCAGACAGTATGAATTTGCCTGCAGTGCAGGAGACCTGTGTTCAATCCCTGGATTGGGAAGATCCCCTGGAGAAGGGAATGGCAACCTACTCCAGTATTCTTGCCTGGAGAATTCCATGGACAGAGGAGCCTGGTGGACTATATATAGTCCATGGGGTCGCAAAGAGTCAGACATGACTGAGTGACTAACACACGCACACACACACACACACACACACACGTGTCCAGGATCCCCATGAAATCAAGCTAATTGGAAGTTGCGGGAGACGACCCAAACCTTTATTGCCCACCTGCTGCGTCCAGTGGTGGCCAGTGGCATGTCCGGCTGCCTTTTGCTGACCAAGTGGCTGGGAACGTTTTGGGCGTGCTCTTGGCAGAACTTGGTCTTCTCGGGAACCTGTGGGCAGGGCTTGGGTGAGTGTCACTGTGCAGCCCATCCTTTTGGCTCCTCCTCCAGCCCCCTGGGCTCACGGCTCTCCAGCACGGCTGTGTTCCTGGGTTTCCTGTGAGGCAGCCCCATCCCTCAGCTGTACCAAGGAGAGAAGCTAAATACAATATTCAGACTTCTGATTCCCGGGAAACTTAAGGATGCCCATCAGGGGAGGTCAGAGCAGGAAATCAGATCGGAGGAGTAGATTCAGGCCCCAAGGTTTTGCTTTTGAACGTTTGCGGATTC
The DNA here is from genome assembly GCF_014754425.2 of Oryx dammah. Lineage (NCBI taxonomy): Eukaryota > Metazoa > Chordata > Mammalia > Artiodactyla > Bovidae > Oryx > Oryx dammah. The sequence continues at coordinate 15,692,382 of NW_024070213.1, read as the reverse complement.
TCTCATTGACCATTCTTTTCCTGGGCATTGTCAGAGATAAGGCAAGTTCAATTTCTTACTCAGATTAGAGTGCTCTTGAGAAAACAGAGAGAGGCTGGGGGAAGCATTCCCGCCCATTTCCCTGTGATGGGGCCAAGACTTGTGATGCCCAGGGCTGTGTCACTTTGTGGAATGATGATAGCATCTGAAAAATCCCTTTCAGAAAGGCTTTTTCGGGATTCCCCTGACGGTCCAGGTTAGGAATCTGCCTTGCAGTGCAGGGATGTGTGTTTGATCCCTGGTCGAGGAAGTAAGATCCCACATGCTACAGAGCAACTAAGGCCACACATCACAGCTGAGACTCGATAAAGCCAAATAAACAAGTATCTTTTTTAAAAAGGCTTTCTCATGACACCTGTGGATTTGGAATTCCAGCTTGGCTGCAATCAGCTGGGGTGACCCTTGCCCACCCTTGCCCCTAGTCATTGCTCGTTATGCTCTTCCACAAAGAGTGACCCCTTATTCGTGCCCTTCTTGGGGGGCAGTGCAGTGGGAAGTCATGACTTGTTTCTGCTCACAGTTCTGGTACCATGCATTCGTGTTTTCCCCACAACAGCCAATTCTCTGACTTACTGGATGCCACCTGGGTGCCCTACACTTCACTGCGTTTCTGAGCCTGACTACCTGGGGTTAGTGCAGAACCCGGAGGTGAAGGTCTGCAACCAAGTGTCCCTACTTCTGATGCCAGCCATGGTAACTGCTAGAATGGCTCACAGAACTTGGGCAAACATCACATTTACTATTACCAGTTTATTACAAAAAAAAATATGAAGGATACAAATGCTAGATGAAGAGGTACACAGGGCAAGCTCTGGAAAGGTCCTGAGCCTAGGAGCTTCTTTCCCCATGGAACGGGGGTCACCACCTCCTGAGTGTAGATAAGCTCACCAATCTGGAAGCCCTCCCAACTCTGTTGTTTATTTTATTTTAAAAAATATTGATTTATTTGGCTGTGCTGGGTCTTAGTTGTGGCGTGCAGGATCTAGTTCCCTGACCAGGAATGGAACCTGGGCCCCCTGCACTGGGAGAGTGGAGTTTTAGCCACTGGACTGCCAGGGAAGTCTCTGATTAAGGGTTTTAATGGAGGTTTGGGGGCTACTTGCCCTTCCCCTGATTTCCAAGGGCAGGGCCACACCTGGAGACCCCAAGTTGGGGTCCCGCCCCATGCCCGCTGTGCCTTTCAGTGCAGATATAGGCATGAGGTGGTAGTCAGGGGCTGATAAGCCTGGTCTTTGACAGGTGGGCAGCTGGCACGCCCCCCACCTCCCTGCCTTAGGCCTTTGGGGACTCCCGACTGTGTGACAGGGCCCAGCATCAGCCCCTGGAGATGGAGCTGGCTGTAGGGCCCATTTAGGGGGAACTTGGGGTGCAGAGCAGATCCGTGCGGTGGAGGATGAGTCTTTGCTGTTTGCAGGCTGGGGGTGATAGGGCCGGGAAGGAGGGCTCCCACTTTGTGGAACAGCCATGGCATGTGTCCATGGTTATTTGTTTGTAGAGGAGAAGGTGGAGAGGGGACGCAGAGAGAGGGGCTGGGAAGGACTCCAGATACTGCTTGGGCTTCAGTGGGGCCATTGTGGGCCCCAAGATGGGGATGCCCTGAGTGGGGCGGGGCCAGTGGGCATCACTGGAGATGATGGCAGAGCCCCCTTCCCCCTCACAGATGGTCTGTGGTCCAGGGTGTGTTGGGCCTGCACCATGGGCTGATCCGGGGCCTGGGGAGGAGAGAATAATGGTTGGATCTGGGGCAAGTCGAGGGCTGGGGCTGCAGGGTGATGCTGGGGAGTCCTCGCGGCCACCCCCAGCTGTGTCAGCCTGGCTGGGGAGCTGGCTTGGGTGGTGGTGAGATAGTGGACAGATGGTGTCCTGGGCCCCCACTGGCCCCGCTGAAGTCCCAGCAGGGATTTGCCCATGAGGAGGCCTGAGAGCTGCCCCTCGGCTGGGCAAGGGGTGAGGACAGCATCCCGGCCCCTGGACTGCTGGCCCCATCACTGTTCTGGGCTGGCTTTCTGCCTTCTTGCCCTCAGGGACTCTCCTGGTTGGGGGGAGCCCCCATGATAACAGTGCAGAGAAAGGCTTCTGACCCCAGCAGAGCAGAGCCCAGGGAGGCAATGGGGAGGGCTGGGGGCCACAGTGAACCCAGAGCCCAGAGCTGGAACTAACCCTGGCTTCTGACCCCGCGTCACTGCCCCCCACAGCCCAGGCCCCTGGGTGTGACTCCCTGGCTGTGACTTCACTCCCTGAGGCTCAGGACTGACCCACTGGGCCTTGACCTCCCATGGCCAGAGGAGTGGGGCCTGAGTAGAGTCCTCCTGTGGGGCCCCTCTCTAGACCGTGGTGGGGAGAAACCCAGGAAGTGCCCCCCACTGGGACACCCCCAGGGGAACCACCGGGACACCCCCTCTCCCCTCCTCCTGTCCCCCCAGGGGACCTGCTGGGACACCCCCTCTCCCCTGCCCCTGTCCCCCCAGGGAACCCACTGGGACACCCACTCTCCCCTCCACTGTCTCCCCAGGGGTCCTGCTGGGACACCCACTCTCCCCTCCCCCCGTCTCCCCAGGGTTCCTGCTGAGACACCCACTCTCCTCTCCCTCTGTCCCCCCAGGAGAGTGTCTCATCACAGGACAATCCCACTTCAAGAGCTTTGACGACAGGCACTTCACCTTCAGCGGGGTCTGCCAGTACCTGCTGGCCCAGGACTGCCAGGACCACTCCTTCTCCGTCGTCATAGAGACTGTTCAGGTGAGCCCGCCAGGCAGCCCCGGGGTGCCCACGGGGATGAGGGCCAAGGTGACTCCATGTGTACTTCTTTCTTCTGGACCACCCAGCAAAGAGGAGGACAGACAGGGCGCCCAGGGCTCCTTGAGGATCCGGGTCCCTGATTCCCTTTGGGTCTAGAGTCTTGAGGAGAGAGTGGTTCCGAGTGAGCGAAGCTGAGGCTGCCTGGTTGGGGTCTTTCCCTGAGTGCATGGGCTGGGGGCTGGGCTGGGCTGGGGGTGGTGGTGACACCCCTCTGCACACCCCTCCTGGCAGTGTGCCGACGACCCTGATGCGGTCTGCACCCGCTCCGTCACCGTCCGCCTGCCCAGCCCGCACCACGGCCTCCTGAAGCTGAAGCACGGGGGTGGAGTCGCCCTGGATGGCCAGGACGTCCAGATTCCCCTCCTGCAAGGTGGGCGCCCTCCACCCAGCTTGCCCTCAGCGCCCCCACCCCTCACTGCCGCCTCTTCTGTGAGAATGTGAAGGAGTGCTATTGTTGGAGGACAGGCTGGTGTCTGAATTTATGCTGCAAGAAAGGAAGGCTTCCTGGAGGAGGAGGATGAGCTGAATGATGGCGGGGTGGCATCATGGGGCAAAGCCAGGTGACCCTGTGACCTCTGGGAAAAGCTCCCCGCTCAGTGACTTTGCCAGGCGGCAGTGCACCATTACCCACAACATGATTCCAACCTTCTCTCTCAAAGGGGCTCCCGTACCCCTCCCCTCTTCTTTATGACCACTGGCCACCTTATGGCTCAGCATCCCCATATTGCACAGAGTGGGTGAACTTGGGCCAGTGGGTCCACAGCTTGTCTGTGTGTGCTTAATGCTGTGTGTCTCCCATGAGATCCTATGTTCCCTAGGATAAGAGGTGTGCCTCCTACGTCATCTCCAGAGAAAACCGCAGGTTTAGCTTTGCTCACAGCATTGCTCAGTGGTGAGGACTGGGTCACTCAGCCTGGAAGCATGGGCCACAGCCCAGGGAATGATAAAGGGGTTAGAAGAGGTTCAGTGAAAAACCCATCCCGGCTCAGGGCATGTGTATAAGCTAAGGATGCAGGAGCCTCTACTGCCCCCTCGTGGCAGTATGGGAAATGGCAGGCTACCGGAGGGATGCAGAGGCACCTTCTTCTACGTGGAGCCCAGTTTGCGCTGCACCCACCCTGATCCTCCTTTCCTCTGAGACCCTCTGTAAGCCTCATGGCCACCCCCCAGCTGCCCCCTAATTCACTGCTTTCATTGCCACAGTCCTTTGTGACAAAGCCCACCTCTCTCTACAACCCATCTACCTGCTGCCCTCTGCCCTGGCCGTACCCCATGCCTGAATCCCGACCTTGCTTGGTTCCAGGTGACCTCCGGATCCAGCACACTGTGACGGCCTCCTTGCACCTTAGCTTCGGGGAGGACCTGCAGATAGACTGGGATGGCCGCGGGAGGCTGCTGCTGAAGGTAGGCGCCCTCCTGGCAGCCGGACCACACAAAGCCCCTGTTGTGCTCTGATGGGAGAGCTCGAGGGCGGGAGGGGAATTCCTTTCTCTCCCTACCCGCCCTGAGCCCCCAGAGCGAGGAACAGGCCTCTCTTGTGTATGAGAGGCTGGGGATTGCTGTCTGGATGCCCCTTGTTTACCCTGGGAGTTCCTGGGTGCTGGGCTCTGGTCCTCTGAGGGTTTCCAGCCTGGGTGGGCTCCCTGCAGGGCTGGGTTGGGGATGGTGGTGGGCAGCTGGTTTACTGCTAAGGCTCCTAACTGCAACAAGGCTTGTGATCAGAGGGTGTTCCCTGGGGCACCTGCTGTGGGACTCACAGCGAAGACCTGGGTCATGTACCCACTACCTGTGAAGGATTGTTCTGGGAGCTGCCAGATCCAAACCCCCTCACCCCCATCCAGGGGCTTGGCAGCCTGGGGGTCACTTCCAACTGCTCTCTGTGTTCTCAGAGTCACTCTTGGATAGGGATCCGTATATTTCACAGGGCTGGCTTCCAGATCCATGTTTTCCTGTGAAAATTTCCCCAGAAGGTACTGTCACTGCTTTTTCATAAACAAAGCAAGCAAGACTCATGGGAGCCAGGAGATGTGCCCAGGACTGCAACCTTGATCAGCTACCTGGGCAGGGTCTCCACTACTAGACCTGCGCTTCTCACTTGGATGTCTTAGATGCCTTTGCACTCTTAAATTTTACCGAAGGTGCTGAGATCTGCTAAGGGGTTGTATCTATTGATGTATTCTATTGCTTCCCTCATGGCTCACAAAGTAAAGAACCGGCGTGCAAGGTGAGAGACCTGGGTTCGATCCCTGGTTTGGGAAGATCCCCTGGAGAAGGAAATGACAACCCACTCCAGTATTCTTGCCTGGGAAATCCCATGGATAGAGAAGCCCATGGATAGAAGTCCATGGGGTCGCAGAGTCAGACATGACTGAACAATTAACACTTTCACTTATCTAGTGATATTTACCAGATTAGAAATTAAATCAGAGACCCTTGTTAACTCGTTAAAAAATACCAATAGTGGAGTCACTACATATTAATGTAAAGATAAAAAAATCTGTTTTCCAAAACAAAGTTAAGGAGTGAGAATACCAATGTTTTATGTGTCTGCAAATTTCTTTAATGGCTGTCTTGACAGAAGACAGTTGGAATCCTTTTGACTTCTGCAGTGTTACGTGTCACGTAGGCCCTGAAAAACTCCACTGCACACTCACAGAGAACGAGAGGGAAAAAGTCATGGGAAAATAGTTTTGGCCGCATGGACCTCCTGAAAGGACCTCCGGGACCACCCCATCCCACAGGTCCCAAGACCACACTTTGAGAACCCTTACCCTGGATATATTAAAACCCCTGGAGGGTCCCCTTTGGCATCTGGGGGGCCAGTGTTCCCCAGGCCTCTGTATGATCCTGCGATGGGCGTCTGGGGTGTCCCTGAGGACATCCTGGTGCCCTCCATCCTTGTGACGTCATATTCTTTCTCTTCAAGTCCCTGACAGAGTTCCAAATCAACACCTTTTTTTTTTTCTTTTATAAGAAAATTAAAGCTGTGACCACTAAGATTATAGAGCATGGAAACCTTGAGACTTCCCTAGTGTCCCGTGGCTAAAACTCTGTGCTCCCAGTAGAGGAGGCCCTGGTTCAATCCCTTGTCAGGGAACTAGATCCCACATGCTACAGATGAGACCTGGAGCAGCCAAATAAATAAATAATAAATCAGTAAAGGGCTTCCATGGTGGTTCAGTAGTAAAAAGTAAGTAGTAAAGAATCTGCCTGCTGATACGGGAGACAAAAGGGACATTGGTTCGATCCCTGGGTTGGGAAGGTCCCCTCGAGTAGGAAACCCACTCCAGTATTCTTGCCTGGAGAATCCCATGGACAGAGGAGCCTGGCAGGCTACAGTCCATGGGGTGACCAAGAGTTGGGTATGATTGAGTGATGGCACACACATAGAGAAATAAATAAAAAATAAAAGTTGCCTTCACCCAACAACTTAAAAAAGAAGAAGAACATGAAAATCTTAGAGATCTTATCAAACCCTCAGGTACAGTTGGAAATAAAGATACGCTCATTTCTGGAGCAGGACAGTGACTCACAGTCATTTGGTTACAGAGTGAGCAGAACTCAGGTCTCCCACACCCCGGTCATCAAGGCAGGCAGCCCCGTTAACTCCCCCACTTTCTCAGGCACTTCCCTCCGCACAGGGAGGGTGCTCTTGATCTGTGAGGCGCCCCGCCACCCCGCTTCAGCAGACCCATGACGCTTTGTCTTGGGTGGTTGACCTCCTCCCCGCAAGCTCCTCTGCCTTCTGTCTCCTCTGAGGAGAGAAGGCAGACTTGCTTCTGCACGGTTATCTCTGGGGCCGGGCTTGGTGGGTTTGACAAAAGAGAAGAGGCCTTCACTGGTCAAGACCACAGGCAGGTGACCCCAGCCTGGGGAACGTCCTAGGTGTTTTGGTGTGTGTGAAGGAGTGCATTTCCCTGCTGACCCCGGGTTTGTGGGGACCGCCGAGTGGAGGGCACTGGCTGGTGTCAGGATACCTGGGAGTGGCGGCTGGGGACCCCTGCTCCCCACCAAGGCAGTGGGGTGAGGTGGGGAGAAAGAGAAGCTGCCAGTGGCTCTCTGGGTGCGGTGTGAATCCCGCCATCCATGCCAGCTGTGAGGCAGGCCCAGCTCAGCCTTAGAGCGGAGGATAAAGGGTTCTGACAGTTTTCACTTGGTCAGAAGTGCCTCTGAGGTTTATTCCAAACAGCAAATAGCCGGCGCATTCTGCCCAAGTCCCCGATCCTGGACAGTATAGGCCTGGCTTCCACAGACATGTCCACCCTCCTAACCCTTTGCTGAGCCAGCCTCCGAGACCAGCCCCAGGGACAGAAGGGGACAGTCGTAGAAAGTGGGGGATGGTGGAGAAGGCAGGCCTGGTGGGTGAACAGGGGGAGCTTGAGGGCCTGGGGGCCTGGGAACCAGGAGGGAAGAGAGACGGTGCTGGGATGTGGGCGAGGGGACAGGCGCCTCCCCAGCTTCGCCGGGGCTGGCGTCCAGAGGAGCGCCTGGCTCACTCACAAATCCGTCCAGACACCGTCCAGCCATTCACTCACTGAGCACACCACCGAGGTTGCAGCAGTGACACAAAACAGACCCGAATCCTGGCTTTGTTTAGTTTAAATTCTAATGGAGGGGAACAGACAATAAGCAGAACCGACAAGGAAACTGTGTCTCACATTGGGAGGTGATACATCCAGGGGGAGGAGAGAGACAGCAGAGGAGCGCCAGGGAGTGCTGGGGGGGAGGACCAACATTTTTCAGTGGGACCTCAGGGAAGGGCGGCTGCCTGACGTGCCAACGCTTGCTGTTTGCCAAGCAAACAAGGAAACGTTACTCTATCTTCCTTTTTCTGAATGATATTAACTTGGGTCCATTATACACATGTATGAATCCGAAACCCTCACAAGATTGTTCATGCTGAGTCTTGTCGAGTTGGAGCTGGAAGCTGGAAGGGGCTCCAAGAGATGACCCTGTAGAGCCAGCCTGTCCGGGTGTCAGAACACAGGAGGTCCTGAAGCCACAATTGAACTCTGGGGCTTCCAGGTGGCTCTGGTGGTAAAGAACCCTCCTGTCATTGCAGGAGACATAAGAGACTCGGGTTCAATCCCTGGGGCGGGAAGATCCCGTGGAGGAGGGCATGGCAGCTCACGCCAGTATTCTTGCCTGAAGAATCCCATGGACAGAGGAGTCCGGTGGGCTACAGTCCATGGGGTCGCAAAGAGTCAGACACGACTGAAGTGACTTAGCATTCATGTAAATTGCAGAGCAGGGCTCAGGGCCACCAGTGGGTCTAGGCCTCTGCTCCAGTTTGAACTAAGATCCCCCCCAAAAGAGATGGGCAGATGACTCCAGCTGTACCATGGACCCCCACGTCACCCGTGAATGCACACCCCAGGCTCAGAAGCATCGAGAATGAGCACATGCCAGTGGCCTGCACCCCTCCTGGTCCCCTCGCAGGCCGCCCCTGGGTCCTCGCTGATCCCCACCGCCCACCTCTTTGGATCATGAGCACAACCCCTGGGGTCCTCTTGGACTCATGGCCTTTTTTCCTCAAAGATGCCCAGTGACTTGAGTTAAAATCTAGACGCTAGGAAAGAGTATTTTTTTTTTTTTGGTCACTCAGTGTATGTTCTGAGAAACCTTGGGCCATAAACGCTCAGCCTGCTTCTTTCACGTGTGTGACAGAGATAAGTGTGCAAGAAAGGAGGGGGCTAGCTTTGCACTGTGTTTCCCCGGCCATGTCCTCTGATGGCCAGGGTGGCAGAGCTCTGCCCATGGCTGGGCCCAACTCTGACCACAGGTGAGTTGCTGTCCCTCTCTGGGTCTCAGTGTCTGGTATTTAAGTGAGGGGATCATCCCTGAATTGCTTCCTAGAGGACAGGGCTTTGATTCTGAAGATTTAAGAGCAGGAGGAACTACCGGGAACCGGTTAACAGATACCGCACTTCGGGTTTTTAGTTTCTTTGGCAGCCCAGGGCTTAGCTGTGGTGTATTAAATTCATATTTATTCCTCCCCTCTGGGGGACCTTTTTTTTTGATGTAAACCATCTCACGAGGGCAGGGAAGCTGTGGCTGGTGGGGCGGCTGCTCCACATGGTCTGTCCCCTGCAGCTGTCCCCGGTCTACGCGGGGAGGACGTGCGGGCTGTGCGGGAACTACAACGGCAACCAGAGGGATGACTTCCTGACGCCCGCGGGCCTGGTCGAGCCCCTGGTGGAGCACTTCGGAAACTCCTGGAAGCTGCGCGCAGACTGTGAGGACTTGCAAGAGCAGCCCAGTGACCCCTGCAGCCTCAACCCGCGCCTGAGTACGTGAGCCCCGAGCTCCCTGAGCGCCAGTGCATTCCAGGGATGGAGCTCCCACCGCGGGGGAGGGGGCCCCCAAACCCTTGAGATCCCCCTTGTTCCAGGGCGTTTCCTGAACACTGTGCCCATGGTGAGGGGGCTGGAGCCGGTGGGTCTTTCTTTTCATCCTCCGCATTTGATTATCTGGATCATTTATTCTTCAAAGTCTCTTTATTGAGCACCCTCTGTGGGCCACACCCTGGGAAAGAAAAGAATAGTCCACAGTTCTTCCTCTGGACCTTCTCAGTCTGTCTCAGCAGCAGTTACATTACCAGAAGATAGATGCAGGGGGTGGCCATCCGCAGATTGGTCTGCCCCAGCATCTGGGGCCTACATCAACTGCGCCCTCTTTCCCAACTGACGCCAAGTTTGCATCAGGGAACAGTTTCTCTCTGGGAAATGCAGTTGATTGTGTATTGAAGCCAATCAAAAAATAATATTGGCTGCGGAGGAAAAATTGCCATGGTTCCCAGACCAGAGAGAAGCTGTTTTTGCTGTTGGCTCAGCCTGGGGGGTGGGGGGGGGCGAGTTTGGGGATTTTGGTCTTGGGTGCATGCGCCTGTGCGCGGTCTGGACACGCCCCTCCCTTCCCCACAGCCAAGTTCGCAGATCAGGCCTGCGCCATCCTGATGTCCCCCAAGTTTGAGGCCTGCCACAGCGCCGTGGGCCCGCTGCCCTACCTGCGCAACTGCCGCTTCGATGTGTGCGCCTGCTCCAACGGCAGAGACTGCTTGTGCGGCGCGGTGGCCAACTACGCAGCGGCCTGCGCCCGGAGGGGCGTGCACGTCGGGTGGCGGGAGCCCAGCTTCTGTGGTGAGTGTCCTCCCTGGCTGCTGCCCCTCCAGGCCAGCCAGTGGGATCTGCTGGGATGCCCTCTGCTCTGGGCCAGGTCAGAGCACTGTCTCCGCTTTACTGCACTGAGAAAGGAACCCAGGGTATCTCCCACCCCTCACCCTTCCCATTTCCTGGAAGGACAGGGCAGTGGGGACTGGGGTCCCTGCCTGGCAGATATTTCTGAGGCTGCTGCTACCTAGTGTGGGATACACGTAGGGTGGGGGTGAGGAGCGAGTGGGTCCCAGATGCCCATGGGTTTCTGCACACCTGGAGGGTCTGATGAAGCAAGGGGGGAGAGGCAGGTACCAGTCCTCTGCTTATATGTGTGCGTGCTAAGTCCCTTCTGGGTTCAACCCCTGGGTTGGGAAGATCCCCTGGAGAAGGGAGAGGCTACCCACTCCAGTATCCTGGTCTAGAGAATTCCATGGACTGTATAGTCCATGGCGTCGCTCAGACACGACTGAGTGACTTTCACTTTCACTTCTTTAAGTCGCTTCTGTTGTGTCTGACTCTTTGCAGCGCTTTGCGTGAATATCTGGCCTCAGAGATGTGTAACTGGGAAAAGGAGTATTTTAATAACTTTCTGAGATAACTGTGGATATATCCTTCTTTGATCCTCCTCCTCATGTGTGGTCAGTCATGTCCAACTCTTTGCAATCCTATGGACTATATAGCTCGCCAGGCTCCTCTGTCTGTGGAATCTTCTAGGCAAGGATGCTGGAGTGGGTTGCCAGTTCCTCCTGCAGGGGACCTTCTCGACCCAGGGATCGAACCTGCAGCTCTTATGTTTCCTGCACTGGCAGGAAGCGTCTACTACTAGCTCCACCTAGGAAGCCCGTCCTATAACTTCAGGTAAACCTCGGAGCAGTCCTGCCCACAGCTCCAGCACTGTGTGCAGTCGTATAAAGTAGAATAAAGTAATTGTCCCCAGACGACCTGAGAGCCTCTCCGGCACTGTTAAAGGCCTGGCATCTGAGCTCGTGTGTGCCCCGCACTCTGGTCCCTGGTCGTCACTGTTGCTCTGGGAACATTTGCCGGGTGTCCTGCGTGGCCAGGCAGCCACGGTGCTGGAGGGCCTGGGCCTTCCTGTTTGAGGCAGAGACGGACACTGCCTCCCTAACTAGGTGCCTGGCACACTGAGCAAGAGCATAGTTAGATTAAGGCAGGGGCAACCAAGGAAGGCTTCCTGGAGGTGGGGAACTCCCTGGGTGGGGAATATCCCCTGAAGGAGGGCATGGAAACCCACTCCGGTATTCGTGCCTGGAGAATCCCACGGACAGAAGAGCCTGGTGGGCTACCGTCCATGGGGTCGCAAAGAGTTGGACGCAACTGAAGTGACTTAGCAGGTACACGCATGCCCTTGACCAGGCTTTAAAAAAGGCACTTTCTTGATGGAGAAAAGTTGCTTCTGATGGTGGAATAATAGTAGGGATGTAGAAGTGAAGGCATGAAAGGAGGATACGGTCTAGTGGACACTGATTTATAGGGTGAAGTAGATGTATTTGGCGACCCACTCCAGTACTCTTGCCTGGAAAATCCCGTGGACAGAGGAGTCTGGTAGGCTGCAGTCCATGGGGTCGCTAAGAGTCGGACATGACTGAGCGACTTCACTTTCACTTTTCACTTTCATGCATTGGAGAAGGAAATGGCAACCCACTCCAGTGTTCTTGCCTGGAGAATCCCAGGGACGGCGGAGCCTGGTGGGCTGCCGTCTCTGGGGTTGCACAGAGTCGGACACGACTGAAGCGACTTAGCAGCAGCAGCAGATGTGTTTGGAGACATAAATGTTGGTGGTTCTGATAGAAAAGGAAAATAGGAACTACAAAAAACAGTGAAAGGACTTAATAATACTTATTTGAAGAGGAGTTTAGATTTAGGGGCTCCAAAAGTGTCATTATTTGGGATTAAATGAGCCAAGTTTAAGCGACCTTATAAAAATGAGTTTAAGTGTGATTGGATTTTAAGTGACCTTACGAAAAAGAGAAACAGACACACAGTGAGGATGAAAAGGAAGAAATGTTTAGATGTGTGCAGTTGTGCCCCCAACCCGCCATCCCTGGAATGTCAAAGGTCACAGGCCAGCAGCCAGGAGAACTGAGGCTGAGACCTCACTGGCAACTAGCTTTGAGCCCTTCACTTCACCCTCCAAAACCCTCATCAGCGTTTGCTGTTTAGAAATTGGGAGACATGATCTGGAGTAAGTGGTGTCTGTGAATTTGTTTTTAAAACAGTTTGGTGTTCTTTCGTGAGCTCCAAAGAGCTCCAGTACCACGGTTGTTTATGTCTCAGGGCAGAAAAGAATTCAGCGAGAGGCCAAGTGGTAGATAAGAAGTGATTTATTAGAATAGGACACTTGTGAGGTTGTACAAGTGGGTGGGTGAGAAATGCCACATCCTGAGAACTTACTGGGCTACAGTTTTATAATCAAAGGAAAAGTGGGGAGGGGGGAGAAGACCTCTGTCTTTCTCGACTAGACATCCTGCTTCCATCATCAGCTCCGGCTCCAGGTTGAGCAGGTGAGTTTTTTTGTCCCTACATGGTCAAGCTGGGTCCACAAATTATTGTTTCAGTAGGTGCAGAGAGCATGTCCTAGGATCATTAGCTTACTGAGCTCACGGGGCAGGATGTGGGTTGCACGCCATCATTGTTTTATTGTTTGGAGGCTCGTCTCCTGTTTCTCTCGTGGTTTTGTTGCTAAGCGAGCCTGCTTGGTTCTGTGGCTAAGCAAACCTGCTCTGAGTCATCGTTAACTTACAGGGGTCTCCCGTGGTTTCTGCCCACAGTCCCCGAGTGGCATTAACTGCTCTATCACCTCCTTTGTCTCTTCACTCTGTCCCTGTCATCTCAACCGTCTGCCGATGTTAGACATTACGCATTACCCCTGTGCTGAACCACCCGAGGGATTTCCTCCTTTAGGAGAGTCCCCCAGAATGCCAAGGGCTTACCCAAATAGTCTTTAAACTCTTAGGAGCGGCTGTTCTTAACCCCCACCCAGAACAGAACAAAAAGGGGATGGGCCGACTCCACAGCAGCAGGTGCTGACCTGAGTTTCCTGGCTCCCAAGGCCGCGTGATATGGCAGGAAGTGCAGGTGGTGGGAAGACCCCATCCCTGGAGACTTTAAAAGAAAACATTTATTTATCTAGGCTATGTCAGTCTTTTTAAAAATATTTATTTGGTTGCTTTGGGATCTTCTTTGCCTCAGGCAGGATCTTTCACCGTGGTGCATGGATTTTCCAGTTGGGGCACATGAGCTCAGTGGACCATTGAGATTTGTAACCACTGGACCACCACGGCAGACCCTGACCCTGAAGACTTTTAAGGACAAGAGGGATCTGTCTCTATGAGCTAAACCAGAAAAAAACCAGTCAGGTGGCCCTGGGTTGTCCCTCTGAGGAAGGGGGGGCAGGATGCCTGGGTTCCTCCTCCATCCTGCACCTCATTTTCCCTTCCTGAGAAATGGGCAGAATCCCTAAACAACTAACTCTGTCCCCAAGAAAAGGCTGTACCCACTGGGGACTCTCATGGAGCAAGACTCGATTGTGTAGCTGCTTTACAAGGTGCTATCAGGAGAGTCCTGAGAAGCACAACATTTTTTTTTCTCCCTTGGGAATTGGTTGTGTTTCCTTTGGAAAGACAAGACCCCAGGCTCCTGGCAGGCAGGGACCAAGTCTTACCGTCTCTGCATCCCCCAGCCTAGCACAGTCCCTCCCACGCCCCATGCCGTGGACACACAGTCAACACGTGTTGAACAGATGATGTTACTTCTGGGGAAGAAGGAGACATTTAACACGGCTGAGCCGGCTTCTCAGAGGAAAAAGCCTTCTCAGCTCTAGCTCCTTCTGATTGGGTGAAATGTGCCCTTACAGTCATAGGTTCAGTGGATTGGGACGCCCATCTTTGGAACCCAACCTGTCCCATCTTAGGGCTTCCCAGGTAGTACAGCGGTAAAGAATCCACCTGCCAATGCAGGAGACACAAGAGATGCAGGTTTGATTCCTGGATTGGAAAGATCCCCTTGGAGAAGGAAATGGCAACCCACTCCGGTATTCTTGACTGGGAAATCCCATGGACAGAGGAGCCTGGCGGGCTGTAGTCCATGGGGTCACAAAGAGTTGGGCACAACTGAGCGAATCATGTATGCACGTCCCATCTTAATCCACCTTTGCTCTAAATATTCATCCGATGACCCAATGTCTCTGCTGGTTTGGAAAAAAGTCTGTGTCTAACATGGTTAGAGTCCCTCCCCTCCCAGCTTCCCTCAAACACCATGCCCACCCAGGGCAGGTGTAGATGGGGAAGCATCCTGGCGTGGACATTTCTGAGGTTCACGACTAGGCTTTCCCTTTACAGCTTCCCTGGGACACAGCTAGCAGGTTTCTGCTGGAGAAATGGCTTCTAACAGGGAGCAACAGGTTCTATGATCCTGGGAGGAGTGTCCTCAGGGTGAGCTTCTTATTTCTTGGATGACAGCTGATCCGCAATGGGAAAGCATCTTGAAAGAGCCAAGTGCCCCTCAACACCAACTTCCCTCCACCGCCACCAGTCAAGAATTCCATCATCGGGGAGCTTGTGAGAGGACCATGAGCTCAGACGGTGGGCTAAATCCTGGCTGGGACCCACCAGTGCCAGGGCCTCTTAGGTTTGGAGCCTGCAGAGCTCAGGCTGCGTTTCCCCTTTCTCACGAAGGCAGGAAAGCGGCAGACAATCGCCACCTGCCAGGCATGACTCGAAACTCCCTTAGCCTTCACAGCCACCCAAGTGGATGCTATTTTTATATTCCAGTGAGGACACTGCTGACTAGAGGAATGGCTGGGACTGAACTTGGTATTCAGTGCCCATTCTCTTAGCTGTTTACATTTCTATGTGGGAGAAGGCCAGGAAGGGCAAGGGCTATGGGGAGGTGGGTGCTGCCCGCTTTGAGTGCCCCGGTTCTTTGTGACTGGCACGTCCCCAAAGCCTAGCTCCTAGGGGACTGTTTTCTTTTAGAACATAATAGTTAAGAGCATGAGCTTTGGGGCTGTCACAGAGAGCTGGGTTCAAATCCTGCCTCAAGGACTTCCCTGGTGGACCAGTGGCTAAGACTCAGCGCTCCCAATGCAGGGGCCTGGATTCGATCCCTGATCTGGGAACTAGATCCCATATGCTGTAACTAAGACCCAATGTAGCCAAAAAAAAAAAAAAAAAAAAATCCTGCCTCGGCCTCTTCCTGGAAGGCCGGTCCCTGATGGGTCACTAAGCTTTAGTTTCGGTTTCTTACCTCTGGTGGTGGGATTGTGAGGTCTCACTCATTGAGAGGCACCAAAGGCATAAAACCCCCGTTAAGAGCAGGGTATCCAGTAGGTGCTCAGTTAAGGGAGCTGTCATTGTTTTTATCATCAAGGGAGAAATGCCCTCGCCCATCCCTACCAGGTCTTTTATTTATTAATTGTCGTTCAGTCACTCAGCTGTGTCCAACTCTTTGCAATCCCATGGACTGCAGCAAGCCAGGCTTCCCTGTCCATTACCAACTCCCGGAGCTTCCTCAAACTCATGTCCATTGAGCCGGTGATGCCATCCAACCATCTCATCCTCTGTCATCCCCTTCTCCTCCTGCCCTCAGTCTTTGCCAGCATCAGGGTCTTTTCCAATGAGGCAGCTCTTCGCATCAGGTGGCCAAAGTATTGGAGCTTCAGCATCAATCCTTCCAATGAGTATTCAGGGTTGATATTTACAGCCCTAAAATCTACCAGGATTTCTGCTCTGTCCCAGGCTCTGAGAATTCAAAGAAGACCAAAGCATGGTTCCCCTAGTTAAACAGAGGAGAAAGCATGTGCTTCTGTAATTAGAACAGTCATTTGTGGGGATTCTTGGTGGTCCAGTGGTTAAGACTGTGCACTTTCACTGAAGGGGGTTTCAACTCTGGTCGGGGAGCTAAGATCCCGTATGCGGCCAAAAAATAGGGAAAAAAAGCACACACACACACTTTTGCTCCCAGTGGGAAGATAAGGCGGTGACCATACAGATATAATTGGGAGTCCCAGAGGCAGCGGGTGGGACTGCTGGTCCTAGAACCACAGTCCTGCTCATCTTAACGTTTCTGCTGAGTCTATCCTTGCCCCGCCCTCTCCCCAGCACTGAGCTGCCCACACGGCCAGGTGTACCAGCAGTGTGGGACCCCCTGCAACCTCACCTGCCGCTCACTCTCCCACCCGGACGAGGAATGCACCGAGGTCTGTCTGGAGGGCTGCTTCTGCCCGCCGGGGCTCTTCCTGGATGAGACGGGGTCCTGTGTGCCCAAGGCCCAGTGCCCCTGTTACTACGATGGCGAGATCTTCCAACCTGAAGACATCTTCTCAGACCATCACACCATGTGGTGAGTCGAGCAGCGGGACTGGGGACCCCGGAAATGGCAGGGCTGGGAAATGGTCCTCTGAGTCCTCCATTTCATGGATGGGTACACTGAGGCCCATGGCAGGAAGTGCCTGCCCACCGTTGCACAGTGAGTTGGGAGCTAAGCTGGGATATCACCCAGGCCTTCTATCTGCCTTCCTGTGCCCAGCATTGGAGCTTCAGGCTGGGGGTGGGAGTAAGTCATGAGCAGTAAGCCAGCTGTGACTCATGGAGCCCCACTCCCTGCATGAGGTATCAGTTTCCCTTTTCTAGAACAGGAGATGAGAGTGCTCCCTGCCAACCTCCCCTTCAGCCTTCTGTCAGTGTTCTCAGGACAAAGCATTTGAGCCAGAAGAACATTGACCACAGTGGCATCACCTCCAGAGCACATCACTGTCCCCACTTGCTTCATGCTTTTCTTGAAACAAAAAAAAAAAACAAAAAAAAAACACCATCCAGATCACACCTACTTCCTGCTGTCCTTCACCCAGGCCCTTGGGCGTGATCAGTGTCAGCAGGGCAGTCACAGTCGCAGAAAAAGTCTGTAACAGAACATTTACAAACACTCCTTGGCACCAGTTCTGTTCTGGGCGCTAGGCTAGAGATGGTGACCTGAAGATGAACCGGACACAGAGTGGGCCTCAAAGAATCTGACCGTCTACAAGGGAAACCAGCTGAAGTGTCCTGGTGATGGAAAATTTCAGACATTGGAGTGGGGAGAATAGTGTCAGGAGCCCTAATGCATCCAGCCTCGGCTTCCCTGATTATGACCCCTTTGCTGTTCTGATTTTTAAAAAAATTTAGAAAAAGTTTTATTGAGATATAATTTACACACAATAAAATTTCTCCTTTTTGGTATAGAGAGCTACAGATGCTTACAAGTGTGTACATCACACTCGAGATACAGAATGTTTTCATCACCCCCTCAATCCTTCACTCACCCTCTGGGCTTCCCTGGTGGCTCAGATGGTAAAGAATCTGCCTGTAGTGCAGGAGACCAGGGTTCGATCCCTGGGTTGGGAAGATCCCCTGGAGGAGGAAATGGCAACCCACTCCAGTATTCTTGCCTGGAGAATTCCATGGACAGAGGAGTCTGGCGGGCTACAGTCCATGGGGTCACAAAGGGTCAGGACACGAGTGAGCGACTGGGCTGTAATATTCAAGGTGTTTCTCTCCGGGACCTTGCAACAACACTGTTAGGCAGACAGGCTTTTTCAGTAGGAATTTGAGGCTTAGAGATATGATCGCTTTCCCAAGCCACTCAGCAACTGGCCGGAACCCAGGAACTCCTGGACTCTTTGTGTTACCTGGAGAAGAGGCCATTGAGTTTGGCAATCAGAAGGTCCTGGTGGCCCTCTTGTTTTGTAATGTGGTGAGCAGCTGCGTTTCACATGGATGACGGGATGGGAGCCCGGCTGGAGTGGGCAGAGCAC
The DNA here is from genome assembly GCF_014754425.2 of Oryx dammah. Taxonomy (NCBI): domain Eukaryota; kingdom Metazoa; phylum Chordata; class Mammalia; order Artiodactyla; family Bovidae; genus Oryx; species Oryx dammah. Next base: position 15,674,580 of record NW_024070213.1, on the reverse strand, counting down.
CTTGTGGGAGGCGGGGAGTCCTTCTAAGTGAGGCTGTGACCTTTGTTTCTGCAGCTACTGCGAAGATGGCTTCATGCACTGCTCCACGAGTGGAGCCCCGGGAAGCCTGCTGCCTGAAGCAGTCCTCAGCAGTCCCCTGTCCCACCGCAGTGAGTACTGCTCGCCACGAGCTCCCCACTTCCTCTGCTCAGACGGCATGGGTGAGGGGGCTGGCTGCATTCAGGCATGTGTTTGGGTGGGTGACCTCCAGGACTTTGCATGTGGACATCCCAAGTACTGAGGCAGGAGAAGTTTAATTTTGTGATGAGGAAAGACTGAATTGCCTGTAGCATGGACCAGAGAGATCTCACTTCTGCCCACGGGAACCTTAAACCAGGGAGCAGCTGTGGGTGTGTTGTGTTGGCCACTTTGACTGTGGTCAACACCGCCCTCCTCCAATGGCCTCTCTATCAAGGGACATGCTGACCAGGACACCTATTTAGAAAGCTTCTCAGCTGGATTTGAGAGAGCAGTTTGAACCTGGTGCCTTTAGTGTGAAGGTCGTAATTGATGCTGTGCTGTTTAGGGCTGAGACACAGGAGAGAGAAGAGGCTGACCTGGGGCTGGTGGGACCATATTCACATTTATGGAGCAGGGACCTCATGGGATTCCAGACAGATTGTCATCCTTGTGTAGAAAGGACCCCCTAGGAGGAGGAGGTGGGATGTCTTTAGGCAAATTGTTCTTTGGTTGCTAAGTCATTTCGACTCTTTGCTACCCTATGGACTGCAGCGTACCAGACTCCTCTGTCCTCCACCATCTCCCAGAGTTTGCTCAAATTCTTGTCCATTGAGTCAGTCATGCCATCCACCCATCTCCTCCTCTGTCACCTCCTTCTCTTCCTGCCTTCAATCTTTCCCAGCATCAGGGTATTTTCCATTGAGTCGGCTGTTTGCATCAGATGGCCAAAAGTATTGGAGCTTCAGCTTCAGCATCAGTCCCTCCAATGAATATTCAGGACTAATTTCCTTTAGGATTAACTAGTTTGATCTCCTTGCTGTCCAAGGGACTCTCAAGAGTCTTCTGCAGCACCACAATTCAAAAGCATCAATTCTTCAGTGCTCAGCCTTCTTTATGGTCCAGCTCTCACATCCATATATGACTACTGGAAAAACCACAGCTTTGACTAGACGAACCTTTGTTGGTGAAGTGATGTCTCTGCTTTTCAATATGCTGTAAGACATATGGGCTATTTTCAACCTCTGCTTCCTGCCTCTCAGTTTACCTGAGACCCTCCCTCTGACCCAGCTCTGTGACCGTGTTTGCTTTTCGAGGGCCCTGGTGGGGAGTTTGCCCCCTCCCTCGCATGGCTGGCTGGTTGTGGAGCATCTCAGCCTATAGCTGGGGCAGGATCCGAAACACACAGGCAGCTTACCAGCTATCAGAGCTTAGGACCTTGTCTTAGTCCGTTCAGGCTGCATAACAAAATACTGCAGACTGGGGACTTACAAACAGCAGACACTTCTCACAGTCCTGGAGGGTGGAGATTTGAGAGCAGGGTGCCCACATGGTCAGGTGAGAACCTGCTTCTGGGTCCTCACTGTGTCCTCACGTGTTGGAAGGGGTGAGGGAGTCCCATGGCGTGTTTCCTTAGGGTGCTAACCCCATTCATGAGGCATGATTGGTCACCCACCCTCATAACCAATCTCCTCCCCTAACCCTTGCCTTCTAACCTCCTAACCTTTGGGGGTTAGGATTTCAGCATGTGATTTTGGGGGACACAACCATTCAGTCCATAGTGGACCCCAAGGTCACTGCATCCCTGTGCCTCTTTCTTCCTCCCGCTCTCTCTCACTGAAGCATTTCCCCCACGACCTCACCCCTCTCGGCTACATTCTGCCTCCAAGGTCTTTCATGTCTCCCTTGCCCAGAGTCGTCTTCTTGTCTAGTCACTGGAGGGTATCTTTTTTCAAAGTCAGGGAACTCCTAGAATTTCATGCGATTTGGAAAAATCATTTAACCTCTTAGGGTTTTAGTTTCCTAACAGACGTTTCCATATAAAAATGAGGCTGGAAATTCTGACTTTCTTACCCATACGAGGTAGTAAATGCTGTATATGTAAGATACAAATGCAATCCAGCTCATCAGAGTTTTTGAAAGACAGGCACTGTATCAGTCATCTGCTGCCATCATTTATTCAATCACGCAGTGATACTAATTGTCAGGAAATGTATCAGTGAACAGAGTAGATATCGTGCCCTCCCTGCCCCCCGCCGCCTTCACGGAGCAGATATTTTAGCCTGTGGGTGGGGTGGGTGTGAGCAGTCAACAAAGAAGTAAAACAAATGGTGTATCAGATGGTGATGTCAGGCAATTAGGTGGAGAGTGACAAAGCGGGGGTGGGGGGCAGGTAGGAGGGTCCAGGGATGGAGTGTTCCAGGTTTAAATGGAGGGGCTGGGACGGTTGGGGGCCGGGCAGAGGAGGACATGTGAGCAAAGCCCCCTTTAAAGTTCTTGTGATTAAGCTAATTTTAGCAATGGTTGTGTTGGGGCAGGGGTTCCTTTTTAGCACCTGGCTAAATCCTGGCTCTGGACATTTCTGCCGTGTGTCCTGATTCAGTGTAGTGGGCAACAGCAGGGTTGGGGGATGAGGACCACGGGCCATCGGAGGGGTGCTGAGCTCAGCAGAAGTGCCTTCAGTGTGGGCAAAGGTCAGAGGTCAGATGAGTAGATGACGCTGCTGCCCAGGGCCTGGCTGGAGGTCAGTGCCGTGTCCCAGGGCGTGGACAGCCTGAGCCTCTGGGGTGGAGTGACTGCATGCAGGGGACGAAGGACAGGGTAGATGGCAGACCTATTCACCCCTCCACTGATCTGTGGCTTTCCTGACTCCAAGGCAAAAGGAGCCTGTCCTGCCGGCCCCCCATGGTCAAGCTGGTGTGCCCTGCTGACAACCCGAGGGCCGAAGGGCTCGAATGCACCAAGACCTGCCAGAACTATGACCTGGAATGCGTGAGCACGGGCTGCGTGTCCGGCTGCCTCTGCCCCCCGGGCATGGTGAGAGCCCAGATTTTGTTTGTTTTCCCATGAAGGATCAACAAAAATGAGGGGATTGCTCTAGAAAAATTCCCAAGCCTTTTAGTTCATAAATTCTTGAATGGACCACCTGCGTTTAAATTAGACTATTACCTGCGCCTACCACGAGGTGGCAGCAAATCACAGTCCAGTGCCCGTCTCTTGCCCTCCAGCCAGGGCTGGACACAGCCTCCAGGCAGAGCCCTAGACTCAAGCTTTCAACACTTCCTGCCACACTGGAGGAGATCAAGGAGAGAAAAGACACAGAACCATTCAAGGATACACAATTGTGTAGTGGAAATCCTGGTCTCCTGTCTCCCGGCCCCAGGTGTTGTACCACTGTCTGTGAGATGCTCGCTTACCTCTGAAGTCTAGTGGCCACATCTTCCAAACTGGTACCCAGCTCTGCTGGCATCAGGGAACCCCTTGGCAGAGGGGAAGTGTGTTCATTTCCCTGGTCCTTTGAAGCCCGATTTTCTCGCTGGCCCACTGGGAAGCCTGAAAAGACTTTGGTGCTGTTTTTATTTGGTTTTGTTTTAAATTAATTTTTATTGGTGTATTTGGATTTACACTGTGGTGTTAGTTTCTGCTGTACAGCAAAATGAATCAGTTATACATGTATCCACTCTTTTTTAGATTCTTTTCCCCATATAGCTCATTACAGAGTATTGAGTAGAGTTCTCTGTGCTGTACAGGAGGTTCTTATTCGTTATCAATTTTATGTTTAGTTGTGAGTATATGTCAATCCCAATCTCCTGATTTATTTCTTCTTTCCCTTCCCCTCTTAGTTGGGGCTGCTTCTTAAAAGCTAGAGCTTGGGCTCAGGGGCCCATCCACAGACAGCCTCACAGGAGGGCATTGTAAATCCTATGAAATGTAATCCTAAAAGGTTCCAGAAAGCCCTCCTGTCTCAAAGATATCTCCTATACTTCCTATGGTTTGTCACCTAATCAGATTTACTAAAATGTGATAGGTATGAAGTTAGTTTGGTTAACAAAAAAGAACTTTAAAAAAGCTTCTCTTATAAATACTCATAGGAAGTCATTCACACTTTAGTGAGAGTTAGTTCATCAGATTCTTTCCTGGTAGCAAACATGCATTGAGCTGGAAATATTAGCAGGGAGGACATAGCACAGTTGGAAGGAAAAAAAAGATTTTGGAGGATGGGTCAGTGTGGAGGGGTGAAGGTGGGGTGTTTTCCAGAGAAAAGTGACAAAACCTATTTTTTTCTACTTCATAATTTTCCTTGGGGCCGATTGAAACCCAGGACCAAGTTCTCAGCACAAACCTTTCTTGCTCAAGATGTCATGAGTTGATGAACAAACGTGACTACTATTTCTGCCTGTTCTCTTCTGAAGTCCTTGAAGGACAACGTCACCTTTATCGTATCATCCTTCTCGTGTCCCAAAGGGGCAGATGCTGGGCAGGGGTGGGTCTCTTCTTTTTAAACATGTCCAAGAGACTGACTTGCACAAAATTCACTTGGCGGCTTCAGTGCTGGCCTGCCCTCCCTGTGGACCAGTTCTCATCTACATCTCGCCCATCTCCTGCATTGTGTCTTTATCTTTCTATCTCTGTGGATTTTTTTTTTAAATGCTTTAGGACTCTGGGTGATTCACCTGGACTGGTGGCGTTAAAGTTGAGAGCCTCCTGATGGGAAACCTTGCCTCACATATACATAGGCACACACACATATATACACACATACACACAGAGGTACACATGCATATAGACACATGTACACTCACATGTATAAACACACACACACAGATACCCAAACATACACAGGACACACAAACATACACACACAGAGGCAAACATACGTATACACATATGCACACACACAGGCACACACCTATACACACACATGCACCTAACCATACGTACACATAGGTACGCACACACATAGACACACACACAGCACACAAAAATATAGACACACACACAGGCACACATACACATAGACACATATGTGCACTCACGTATATTAACACACACACATGCACCCACATATACACACATGCATCACGCACAGAGACACACTGTGGCTGCTGCTGCTGAGTTGCTTCAGTCGTGTCCAACCCTGTGCGACCCCAGAGACGGCAGCCCACCAGGCTCCCCTGTTCCTGGGATTCTCCAGGCAAGAACACTGGAGTGGGTTGCCATTGCCTTCTCCAACAGAGACACACAGGCACACACATATATATATATAGGCACACACATGCACACAGCCATACGCACACACATGCCTACCCACACATACACATAGGCATCACATATACACACACATATACATACAGGCAAACACAAATATAGACACATGGGCACTCACATATATCAACACACATATACACCCACACATATGCACACCTACACCCACATATACACAGGCACACACCCACATACACACCTGTGCCTACACAGACACACAGAAACACACACAGATACACATGTGCATACACAGGACACACAAATACACACACATGCACACAAATGCATGCATATACAGAAGCACGTGTGTACAAACACATGTACATGCACGCACACATATACATATTCACACACAGAATTTCAGTCTGCGCTCCCTGACATGAAAGCCCTTTGTTCAGCCCAAGACCGCCCTGTCCCAGGGCTTGGGTCCCAGATTTATCTGTGGAGCAATGGGGTCATGTGAATGCTGGGGCACTCAGACCAGAAGCTTCTCACCCTTGGGTGGCTTTGGAACCAGAGTGCTGTGGGTTCTTCTCCCAAGGTCATGCAGAGTGGGCATCCAGGGCTGCCTCCTGGACTGCCAGGATGGAATCCCCGTGTGGGGTCCAGAGGGGCTTGGCCAGCTCTTCCTGAGCCCACCGGGGCCAGTGGCTCTTCTCAGTTCTCCCCGCCCCCTCGGCGGCATCCATGAGGAGTATAACTTGTCACGTGGTAACTCCTCGGTGGGTGGAGGGTGGGGGAGGAGGGCAGGTGTGTCAGACCCTCAGGAGGTGACTCGTGGGACTTGAAAACCCCCAGCCGCTGGTTCTGGTCCATCCCTGCCTGTGGCCAGTGTTCTGCTTTCACCTCCAGGACATTAAGTACGTTGTTAACTACTTACTTCATTTCATTAAATCAATTGTCCAGTTTTTTCAGTTATAGAACATAATAAATGCTCAATGAAGAACAATCAGAAAAAAAATTAAAAACCGCAAAAAGAAAATCAAACTCCCTTATCCCAGCCCTCCAGAGGCAACTTCTAAATTCCCTTCCAGACAGTTTTTGAAGTATATATATATATATTTTTTCATAATTGAGACTATATGTATATACAGTTTTTTCCTCTCTTGTTTTAAAAATTAACAGAATAAGTAGTTCTCAAAACTTTTAAGATTTTAATATTTCCATTGGACAGTATCACCTGGAGATTCCTCAATGGGCTTAGTCATTTTCCTATCATTGAACACTTAATTGCTCCCACTTTTTTTGGAGTGATAAGTAATTGCACATTAATCTTTGCCAAAACTCTCTTACCTTTGGAGAAATCCCCTGGAAGAATTACTGGGTTTAAGGAGATGCATGTGCCAGGGGCTTTTGACAGATGTTACCAGAGTCTCCACTGGGTCCCAGGGTGCCTGCCTACAGCAGTGTGTGAGAGCAGAGGGGGTCGGAGCATCTCCAGCTGAGCCAGGAGGACCAGTGTGGACAAGAGCTGAGCAGGGTCTCCAGTCCCGGTCTGGGCATGGGCTCCTTGGGTTGCGTCTGGCCGCGGCTGTTCACTCACATCGGCCCCAAGACTTTCCGTTCACTTTCCCTCAGGTCCGGCATGAGAACAGGTGTGTGGCCCTGGAAAGGTGCCCCTGCTTCCACCAGGGCAGAGAGTATGCCCCTGGAGACAGGGTGGAGGTCGACTGCAACAGCTGGTGAGGCTGGAAGTGGTTCCGGGGGCGCTGGGGGTAGGTCGGGGAGGGGTTTGGTCACTTGCCCACTCCCCACCCGTGGGAATGTGACTGCACCTGTCCTTTCCCCTCTGCCTCTGTTTCTCCATCTGTAAAATGGGAGAATCTTTTTCATCCCCTGGGCTCGCCCTGGTTGGATGCTCTCTGGAAAGCAGTGTTTCCCTGCGGGGAGAGGGGCAGGGGGAAGATAAGGGCCGTGTCCATTACTGCACGTGCGACCAAACCACCCCAGGGCACCAGGTTGGGGTCCTTCTGTGGCCTTTTCCTGGTCCCCCTCCCCCATATTGTGAGGGTGCCTGCCTGGAAAGGGACCATCCTTCACCCAGTCCCTGACTCTGCTCATCACCCCACCTTTCTCTGGGGCTGTGCAGAGCTTTAGGGGTGGGCCAAGGGGCCAGGCAGGAAGGGGCTGGAGGTCTGCGCATCCCACTGCTGATGCCCAGAGTGGACTTCCTGACGTTGGTTCTGGTACAGAGTGGGGAGATGGGGGCGTGGGCAGCTGGCAAGTCCCTGTGGGTTTATACACATTGCTGTCCACACAGACCCTCTCCCGGCAGAAGTTCACGGCTGGTCACCATTTCTCTGCCTCAGAACTTGCCTGCTCTTCTGTCCTGTGTGTTCCCTTAGCCTCAGAGGGGCTCTTGGCCTCGGGGTCTGTTGTGTAGAGACCAGTGGCCCTTCCTAGATAAAGTCTCGGGAGACTGGGCTTCAGCAATTTCGGCGCAGGTGGTGGCAGTGTCCCTGGGTCACCTTGGACAACTGGGGCTCTGCTTTGCCCCTTGTGATGAGTGGGTAGCGTGGCTTCCCTGTCCTGCTGGGCCCCGTGCCCTAAAAACATGGGGGTTCATGATTGCAGAGCCCTACGAGGTCCGATCTGCAGGCCCTGAAGCCACCCACCAGTTACTAAGGCCTTCTGGAGGTGGGTGGCGTCCTGGCTGCCCTCATGCTGGACCTGTCCCTGTACCCAAGGGCTTCACCCTCACCCCCCGTCTCCTGTCCCCAGCGTCTGTCAGGACCGGAAGTGGAACTGTACGGACCGCGTGTGTGATGCTAGCTGCTCTGCCGTGGGCCTGGCTCACTACTTCACCTTTGATGGGCTCAAGTACCTGTTCCCGGGGGAGTGCCAGTATGTCCTGGTGCAGGTGAGACCCCGGGGAGGGGGGGCGTCCCAGGCTAGAGCTGCTTGTGGAAACAGCTCTGGGGGCTGGTTTCTAAGGGAGTGACTTCCCAGTCCCTGGAGAGGCGGGGCTTCAAGACCCCGGTGACTGCCGCCTTGCCTCAACTCTCTGGACGCCTCCAGGGATGGATGGAAACTCATTGGTAGACTGGCCTTGGTATGGAGCAGGCTCCCATCGCCCCAGTTCCAGCACAAGGGAATGAGAGAAGGGCTTCTTTCCTCCCGGCAGACACAGCTTGTTCAGGGGACCAACCATGGCAAGTGGAGTCAGGGCTGGATTTTGGCCCCGGCACCCTCTCTGCCAGCATCCTTGTGTGGTGGACAGCCCACTGGGGATGGTGGAAATGACCCCTGGAGTTTCCTTCCCTTCCTGTGATTCTGTTCCATTCTATCTATTCTGTTCTGTTCTCTTCTACAGCGTGTCTCCTACTTACGAATGAGTTCTATTCTGAGAGCACGTTCGTAAGTCCAGTTTGTTCAGAAGTCCACCTAAGTTAGCCTAGGTACCCAACTAACACAGCTGGCTATGTTTTGTACTATACTGTAACAGGTTTATAACACTTTTCACACAAATAATACACAAAAAAACAAATACAAAAATAAAGAAAACATTCTTAATCTCATAATGCAGTACGTTGAAAAGTACAATAGTACTTTACAAAAGTACAGCAGCACAATGGCTGGCATACAGGGGCTGGCATCAAGTGACCAGGCAAGAAGAGTTACTGACTGGAGGAGGGAGAGGAGCGGGGGAGACGGAGGAGCTGAAGGGCCAGCAGCGGTGGGAGACGGAGGGCAAGCTGCCCGTTCCCTCACACCTGATGTGATGGTTCCTTGCTAGAACACAAGTTGCACGTTTGCATCTTTGAAGGTTTGCAACTTGAAGGTTCATATGTAGGGGGCTCCTGTTCTATTCTATTCTATCCTGTCATATCCTGTCCTATTCTATCCTATTCACCGTTTTCATTTCCAACCTAGTGCAGCTCAGAGTGGGGAGGGGTTGTAGGCTAGAGAAGGTCCTACTGCCTGCAGGGTGGGAAGCAGCCCCAGGGGATCCTAGCTGTGGACTCAGGGCAGCTCTGCCCCGTCTCCTGGCGGGTGGACTCCTGGGTGTTTCTCTTGCTGGTTGACACTGATGTGGGTGGGCAAGGAGGGCTGGGCTCTTTATTCATGACAACGAGGAGGCTGGACTCTGCATCTTAAACAAATTGAGGTCTGTTCATCTCCCCTCTCTCGAGTTGGGGAGGAGGGGCTCGGTGTGGTCTGGAGGGAGGACCACAGACCCACAGGGGCCTCAGCCCCAGAGTCAGAGCTGCAAGGAGTTGGGCATCGAGGGAGATGGAGTGTGACATTTGCCTGTTGTGGGGGGAAGGAGCCCCCTGCCTCTGTCCCCTGCCCCAGATTGGCCCCAGAGAGGTGAGTGGCATGCTAGCAGATGGGCATGCACCCCATGAAATGGTTTTACGCACACCCAGGTGCCCTCTGGGGCTTCCCCACAGATCGTATGTGGAAGCCCATGTTTGTTACCTGTGTGCCTTCCAGCTTTGGTAGCAAAAGAAGGGGTGACGCCAGCTCTGGAGCTCCATCCTCAGTCGGGTTCAGATCTGGGCACCCAGAAAGCATGACAGCTCAGTGCAGTGAGAGGAACTGGTCAGACCCCTGCCCTGGCTCTGCCTGCCCAGTGAAGCTGCCCAGGTGGGCAGTCGTGCCCCCACGGAGCTGTGCCCCTCGGGGGGCTACTAGTCCTGCCCCACAGCCAGTGCTGATGTCCCCTTGATGCTCTTCCTGGGTCCCCTCCCTGTCTCTGCTTCCTCCTCTGGGAGGTGTTCTCAGGACTAAACTCTCCCCTTCAGAAAAATCTCCGCTGGTGACACAGCGCTTCTACCTTTGCTCCCTCTTACAACTTTCACAATCCCATTAGCCCAACACTAACCCATTTAACCCAGCCATCCCACTAACCCAACACAAACGCATTAACCTGACAACCCCATTTGCCCGAGGCAAACCCGTTTGACCTAAGAGTCCCGTTAGGATGGCTAATTCCATCTTACAGAGGGGCACGTCTTGTGTGTGGTATGTATGTATGTGTGTGTGAGTGTGTGTATGTATGTGCAGAGTGTGTATTGCGTGTGTTATCTGTGTATGTACATGTGGGTGGGCATGTATGTGTATGAATGTGTCTGTATATGTGTTTGTATGTGTATGTGTGCACTTGTGTGTATATGCATGTGTGCGACTATATGAATGCGTACTTTATGCGTTATGTATGTGTGTCTTTGTGTGTATACAAATGCATGCCTGTGTGTGTGTACGTGTGTGCGTGCATGTGTGTATATGTGCATGTGTGTAGCACGAAAGTGTGTACTGTATGTATGTGTGTCTGTGTGTATACGAATGTGTGTCTGTTTATGTATGTGTGTGTATGTATGCAAGTGTGTATTGTATGTGTGTTCTGTGTGTGCATGTATGTGTGTGTTTGTGTGAGAGTCAGAGAGGTAAATGACCTACTCAACCTCATCCCAGACGTGGCAGAAACAAGCCCGCACCTAGCTTTTCTAAGTTGAGTGGTTTTCCCCATCACACTGCAGCGACAGCCACGATGGCGTGTCCCTTTCTGCTTCTTTTCTGTGCGGACCCCAGCGAGGACCAGTGCCCACTCAGCCTCTGTTCCCTTCTAGAGGTGGCAGCCCAGCTGGTGTTGCTGGGTCTGGCGGTCTTTGGTTACAGTCCTGGCCAGCCACCCAGGGGACTCTGCTGGAGCTTGGATCTACCAAGTGTCTCATGCCTGATAGTGTGGGTCCCTGCTGAGGCTGGCCCAACAGGCTCCGGGGGTGGGGGATCAGCAGGCTGAGGTGTCCACACTCCCGCTGTCTCCCTTCTTCCTCCCTCCTGCCCCTCAGCCCTTCTCCCTGCCTGACTGTAGGCACTTGCTCCTGGGTGATGGCTGAGGATGGCACACTTGTGAGTGTTGTCTGGCTCATGAACACGCAAGAACACACACGTACATGTGGTCATGGCAGCCTCCTATAACACTCCCTTCAAAGGCCTGGGAGCACCGGCCACTGGTCTGCTGGCCTGGGGAGGGGTGGAAGGATCGTGTTTCTCTCCTGACACCCACCCTTTTCCCCAGGACCACTGCGATGGTAGCCCTGGGACCTTCCGGGTCCTCGTGGGGAATGAGGGGTGCAGCGTCCCCTCCCTGAAGTGCAGGAAGCGCATCACCATCCTGGTGGAAGGAGGAGAGGTCGAGCTGTTTGACGGGGAGGTGAGTGTGGGCTGGCCCCCCACCTGCAGTGCCCCCGTCAGCTGCTGGGGAGCAGCGCCCAGCGTTCATTCAGGACACGTGCAGGTGGAGCACGATGCTGCTGGTGGAGAGACCTGACCACATCCCGCGAGGGGGCAGGTGCAGATGGTGACGGATTTTAGCAGAAGGAAGTGCAGACACGTGTGGAGGAGGGTGTGTAATGCATTTGTGCCAGTGTAGGAAGAGCCAGGGCTGACCTGGCGGGTAGTGGAGGGCGGGAGGACTTTCATATGGGAATACGTGTGTACACACACATATGTTATATGCCCATAGTCATGTTATTACAATATACACGTAGACATATGTATATATAAACACGCATTATACACATACAAACACACACACTTGTGTACACACATGTACATATATATTATGTACCATAGTCACATGAATTATATATATATACACATGAACACACACATATACACACATATATTCTACACACACATACATATGTATTATGTACCCATAGATATATGTATTATATACATATATCCACACGTAAACACATGTATTATACAAATATATATTATAATCACACATACACACATATACATACATATTATATACCCATAGCTGTATGTATTATATATACAAATGTATACACACATTTACATGCATGTATACATATATACTGTATACTCAGTTATATGTATGATACACACAAATGTATGCAACACATATAAATATATTTTACACACATGTACATATATATTATATATTCAAATGTATACCCACATATACATACAAATGTATACACACATGTACATACACATAAATATTGTGTCCCACACACATATATAATGTGTACAAAAGTATACACACATACTTACACATGTATATGTATGTCCTCACATTTATATATATAATATATACAAATGTCTGCCCACATACATACACATACATTATACATGCAAATATGTTATACATGCATATATATTGTCTCACATTTATATGTTATATATATAAATGAATACACACATATATACATGCACTATTCACACAAATATATATACACACGTATACAAGCATACATTATATATATATACACATGTATACACACATATATACTGTCCCTTACTGTCCTGGTCTCTCACTCAGGTGAATGTGAAGAAGCCCATGAAGGATGAGACGCACTTCGAGGTGGTGGAGTCTGGCCGGTACATCACTGTGCTGCTGGGCAAGGCCCTCTCTGTGGTCTGGGACGGGCACCTGGCCGTCTCCGTGTTCCTGAAGCGGACGTACCAGGTGGGTGGCCTTTCTCCACTTCCTCTTCTGTCTGCTTGCATCTTCAGCTCCCTGAGCAGCATCTGGGATCCCCCCACCCACAATCTCAGGGGAAAGGTGGGTGGTCAGCCTCCTCCTGACACAGATAAGACTCAAGGATTAGAGTTCACCTCTGCTGTTTCCCGAGACAGTTGCCCGTGGGCAGGATGGAGGGTCCTGGACCCTGCAAACAGTCCCTTGACTGACAGTAGGTATTTTTAAAGTTTCCTAACCTAAGGAGCAAAATGCATCACGCACAATGTGGCTATAACACGGCAGAACATTCTGGGTGCGACTCCCATGGAGCCCAGGCCAGCACCTGCCGAGGGCTGTGGTGAGCCGGCTCATCACCTGCTTGGGGGAAAGCTCGTGATGTCTGTCCAGGTCTTGACGGTTTGCTGGGATTTTGTTTCCTCCACGCATGTATGTGATGAATGCTCTGTCTGCCCTGGCGGCAGGACCCACTTTCCCAGCATTCTGATGGCTCATTCTCAGCTCATACCTGAGTAAGGCTGCTCCTTGCGACCCCATGCCATTTCTGGAGAGCATCAGCAACGCACTTATTCCATTATTATACAAATGCTTACTAAGCTCCTGTTACGTGTCAAGCACTGTTCTAGGCACTCTGGGTATGGGGGCAAATAACTTCCTATTGATACAGTGAGGGGAGACTCTGTCCTTGCCTTTCCTAGCTTCAGGAGACTGCCTGAATCCCTGGCTATGGCCCATCCTCCACCTACAAAGCATAGCATCTTCTGCTCTCCATTTCCCTCTGTCTTATCGCCTTTCTCATTCTGACTTCTGCACCCTGTATGGGGCCCAGTGATCACCCTGAGCTCACCCAGATGACCCAGGACAGTCTTCCTGTCTCAAGATCCTTGACCTAACACACCTGCAAAGTTCTCTTAGCCGTGTACGGTGACATATTCCTGGTTCTGAGGATTAGGACGTGGACATCTTCGGGGCCTGGTGTCGTTTTGCCTACCACAACCCTGCCTGCTTGCTCAATCGCTCAGTTGTATCTGACCCTTTGTGACCTCATGGACTGCAGCCCACCAGGCTCCTCTGTCCATGGGATTCTCCAGGCAAGAATACTAAAGTGAGTTGCGATGCCTGCCTCCAGAGCATCTTCCTGACCCAGGGATCGAACCTGTATCTCCTGCACTGCAGGCAGATTCCTTACTCTCTGAGCCATTGGGGAAGCCTGATGGAGGTTATATTCTAGTGGGGACATTATGTATTTTATTTTTTAAAGATTATATATACATTTTTAAAATATATATTTATTTATTTGGCTGCTCTGAGTCTTAGTAGCAGCATGAACTCTTTAGTTGCAGCATGTAAACTCTTAGTGGCAGCATGTGGGATCTAGTTCCCTGACCAAGGATCAAACCCAGGCCCCCTGCATTGGGAGCATGGAGTCTTAGCCACTGGACCACCAGGGAAGTCCCTGTTATATGTTTTTATTATTATTATTTATTTATTTGGCTGTGTTGCATCTTCTTCCATTGCAGAGCAGGGACTCTCTAGTGGTGCTCGGGTTTAGTTGCTCCACGGCATGTGGGATGTTAGCTCCCCGACCAGGGATCAAACCCGCATCCTCTGCATTGCAAGGCTGATTCTAAACCACTGGGCCACTAAGTATTTTAGATTGGTTGGTCTGATGAGACTTGTCTCAGAAAGTATGAGAAGAGTCTTTGGGGAAGAGGGAAGGGAGTCATGTAAATATCCTGACTTTAGGCAGATGGTAAATATCCTGAGTTTAGGCAGATGGCACAGCAGGGGCCAAGTCCCTGAGGTAGATGGTGTTTGTATGGAACAAGCAGACCAGAATGGCTAGAGAGGAGGGGCTTGACGTGATTGGTGGTCAGTAAGGACAGGGACCAGGCAGGGCCATACACAGGGGCCGTTAGGCCACGTAAAAATCTTTGTCCTTTTGCCCACCTGTGAGAACATTTTTCTTACACGTTTCCTAGCAAAACAAAATAAGTCACCTCTCTTTGTCTCAAGGCAGGACTTCAAAAAGGTTCTAAAAGCATCACCTTTTCTTTTCCAGGCTGATTTTGTCCACTTAAAAAAATGTTTTTTGGGCACACCTTGCAGCTTATGAAATCTTAGTTCCCTGACCAGGGATGGAACCTGCACCCCCTGCATTGAAAGGCAGAGTCTTAACCACTGGACCGCTGGAGAGGTCTTTGTCCAGTGGTTCTTATGTGATGGTTTCTATCTATTCATTCATTAGTTGGTCAGGATTTGTTGTATACTGCACCCCCTGATAGGTGAACATGGAGAGAAGTAAGATATTATGTCAGCCCTGGTAGCATTTAGTATACAGCAGAATCCTGGCCTTCCCTGGCGGCTCAGATGGTAAAGAACCTGCCTGTAATGCAGGAGAACTGGGTTAGATCCCTGGGTCGGGAAGATTCACTGGAGAAGGAAATGGCAACCCACTCCAGTATTCTTGCCTGGATAATTCCATGGACAGAGGAACCTGGTGGGCTATAGCCTACAGGGTCACAAAGAGTTGGACACGACTGAGTGGCCCCTGGCCAGCCTGCTCTGAACAGGCTGCAGTTGTCCAGGGAAGGCAAGCACCTGTCCACAGTCAAGTGGGACTAGAGGGCTCCTTCCTTAGACCTCTCACACTCTCCTGATGTAATGCTGAACCAGTTTCTCTTCTGCTCAGACCCTTACTGGGGCAGCTGATGGTTTATACTGCAGGGATCAAGGTCCAGGCTGCTTAACTGGCCCTCCAAGGGACCTGGGTGCGCTGCTTCTCTCTGTGAATGATCTTGGTTTCCTTAACCTTAACATGGGGTCATTTATGCTAATACTGAGAAGGGGGAGACAGAGGATGAGATGGTTGGATGGCATCACTGACTCAATGGACATGAGTTTGAGCAAATTCAGGGAGATGGTGAAGGACAGGGAGGCCAATCCACGGGGTCACAGGGAGTCGGACACAACTGAGTGACTGAACAGCTACAGCATGGGGGTCAGTGCAGAAGCAGGGAAAGGGCCTTGGCAGGGTTGGGGCTTTGCTGACCACCTTGGTCTCCCTCTGGGCTGCCCTCCCATCCCCTTCCCTCCTCCTCTTCCTCAGGCGAGTCTGCCTCCTGTGCTGCCTGGAACCTTCCTCCTCCTGACTCAGCCAGTTTGCTCTGAGGTTTGCAAAGCTCACGCTCCCCCGACTTGTCCCCCAGGAGCAGGTATGTGGCCTGTGTGGGAATTTCGATGGCGTCCAGAACAATGACCTCACCAGCAGCAGCCTCCAAGTGGAGGAAGACCCTGTGGACTTCGGGAATTCCTGGAAAGTGAGCCCGCAGTGCGCTGACACCCAGAAAGTAGGTTCGGGTCCCCACTGCTGTGCGAAGTGGGTGGTGTGGCCTGCAGGGGGCGGGGCTTGGGGAGAGGGCCTCTTGGGTGCTTCCGGGTTGACTGTTCTGGGTCCATCTGTGTTCTCCCTCTTGGTTCCCCAGGCGCCCCTGGACTCGGCCCCTGCCACCTGCCACAACAACGTCATGAAGCAGACCATGGTGGATTCCTCCTGCAGGGTCCTCACCAGTGATGTTTTCCGGGAGTGCAACAGGCTGGTGAGGGCAGCAGGGGGTCTGGGGGGCAGGCACTTCTAACCATGGATGCTTCCAGGAGCTTTAGAAATGATCTGTAGTTGCTCACCTCTCGTGGCTTCAGTCTGAGAAACAGAAAGAATAATCGACGGCTTATCAGGAAAGCAGTGCTTGGCAAAACCTTTTTCTTCTGTGCAATGGTTGGCTCTCTGTGCGTCCTGCCTGAGCTGCTCTTCTGGCCTCAGTCTTGGGGCTTGTCCCCCACAGGTTACCTTACCTCTAACCTCAGAATGGTGGGTTCCCTTCTCCTGCCCCTGCTGTGTCTCTGGCCCTAGGCGTCCCACCCCTGCCCTGGGCTCCCAGGTCTTGTCTTACAGAAACTCTTCTGGTCTTACAGCCAGATTAAAAAAAATTTTTTGGGGGGGCTGCTCTGTATGGCATGTGGGATCTTAGTTCCCTGACCAGGGATCAAACCTGTGCCCCCTGCATTGGGCGTGCAGAATCCCAACTACTGGACCACCAGGGAAGTCCCCTTAAACCCAGATTTTGAGCCTGCATTTTATGGCTTCTTTTGATGTCTTTATCTCGTGGTGATGAGGAATTTCTCCGAAAAAGGTTCAGTGTAGTTTTCTGTCTCTGTCTGAATGTATATATGCACACGTGTGTATCTGTGGGTACATGTGTATTTGTGTTTGTATGTACACATCTGGGGGAAGTCACAGCCACGTGCAGAGACCTGCTGCTTCATCGTGTCTCCCTCGTGGGAGTGGCTGAACACCTATGTTTCATCTCTTCCTGTCCAGCCGGTGATTTTTAGTCCCTCAGGACCCGGAAGGATACGTAGGATCCCCTGGTTTGGTGGAAACCCCGGGCACCCGAGCAGGAAGTGGGGAAGCAATGAGAGGGTCAAAGAAACCAAGGCTGCTAGGCACAGTGAGCTGCTTAATGTCCGGTTCATGCCAACTGCAACTCCCCCGAGCAAGGCTGATGCGTGGGGCAGATGAAGGCAGGAGGTGGTTACTGGGCTTGAACGTGGACAGCG